>NW_026776519.1:0-58888 GCF_030936135.1 Gavia stellata
TGCAATAAAACTGGGTGTGGGGGGGAGGTTGGTGGGTGGGGGGACCGCTGCTCGGGACGGGCTGGGCATCGGTCGGGTAGTGGTGAGCATGTGTTTGCATTTGCATCGCTTGTTTGGTTTTTTAAAATTTGTTTTTAATTATTAAACTTGTTTTGTATCAACCCACGAGAGTGTCTCTCTCATGTTTACCTTTCCAATTCTCCCCCCCATCCCAGCTGTATGGTGCTTACTTGCCAGCCAGGGTTAAACCATGACGCCCTTTCTACTTTATGAAGCTGCCTATTGTTGATTTTTAAGTTTTTAAATTTTAAAAATACCTTAAAATACTTTAAATATTTGAAAACCTGCCGCGTACCTGGTCGCTTTTACAATTTTCTTTCTCTGTCTACTTTCATCCAGTTCACTGTCTTTACTTTGTAATGTATGCCTCTCTTTTCTGTGCCCCGTCGCTTCTAAGGTTCCTTTCTATTTCTCCGTTCACCGTCACTATTTTTTTTCATTTTCCTTGTCTGTCCTGTGCACAATCCCTTGTAAATTTTTCCTTCTACGTCTACTTTTATCAAGCTGCGTATCACTGTTTATTAATTCTTTCCTGGCTATCGTGTGCCCTGACCCTTTTACACTTTCTTTCTGCTTCTACATCTACTTTAACCTATTTGCTGTCTTTAGCATGTCTTTATTTCCTTAATCACCATTGCTTTTTAATTTTCTGTCTACTTTTATCCCCTTCGCGGTCTTTATTTGCCTACCTTTACTTTTTTTTTAAAAAATTCTTTCTTGTCTTTCCTTAACGCCGTCGCTTTTTAAGGGGTTTTTTCTACATCTCTTTTAGTTCGCTGTTCACTTTTTGTAATACTTCATTTACTTCCCTAATCCCCCTCACTTCTTAAATGTTCTTCCTATGCCTACTTTCATTCCCCTTGCTGGCTGTTTTTCAGTATTGCTTCTCTTTGTTCTGTTCCATCGCTTTTTAGACTTTCTTTCTACGTCTTCGTTTTAGTTCACCGTCGCTTTTTTGAAATTTTTTCCTCATTTCCTTAGTCCCCCGTTGCTTTCAAAACTTCCTACTTTTCTCTCGTTTGCCGTCTTTAGTGTTTAATTATTTTTTTCTTGGCTTTCCTTCGTGCCGCCGCTGTTTAGATTTTGCCTCTACGTCTCCGCTTTAGTTCGCCGTCCCCATTTTAAAATTTTTTCCTTAGTTCTTTAATCCCCGCTGCTTTTAAAATGGTCTGTCGTCTTTGATCCCGTTTGCTGTCTTTATTTTGCTGTCTTTATTTTTTAGTTATTTCTTCTCTCTCCTTAGTGCCGTCGCTTTTAAACTTTTCTTACGACCTCTGTTGGAGTTGGCTGTCGCTAGTGAATTTTTTGCCTTTTTTCCCCACTAACTCCCATCGCTTTTTAAAACGCAGTTTCTACGCCTACTCTTCTTCCCGTCCATATCTTTATTTTTCATTATTTCTTGTCTGTCTTCAGGGCCATAGCCTTTTAAGTTTTCTTTCTACTTCTCCATTTTAAGTTCAGTGTCGCTATGATTTCCTTTTTTCCTTATTTCCGTAATCCCTGTGCTTTTACAGTTTTCTGTCTAATTTTATCCCGGTTGGTGTCTTTCTTTAATTGCTACTTATCTGTCCTTAGTGCCGGCGCTTTACAAATTTTCTTTCTACGTCGGTTTCAGTTCGCTGTCCCTATTTTTAAATTTTTCTTCCATTCGTTTCCGTAATCGCCATCGCTTGTTAAATTTTCTACTTTCACCCCGTTTGCTGTCTTTATTTTGCTTTCTTTTCCTTTAATTTTTTTTCTTCTCTCTCGCTAGTGCCCTTGCTTTTTAAGGCTTTTTTCCTACATCTCTCTTAGTCTACTGTCCCTATGTTTTGATTTTGCCCTTTATTTCCCTAATGCCCCTCGCTTTTTTAACGTTAGTTCTATGCTGACTTGTATTCCCTTTGTTATCTTTATTTTTAATTATTTCTTGTCTTTCCTCAGTCCCGTTGCTTTTTAGATTTTCTTTCTACGTCTCCGGTTTAGTTCACCGTCCCTATTTGAACATTTTTTTGTTCTTTCTTCAGTCCCCATTGCTTTTAAGATTTTCTCTCTAAGTTTATCCCATTTACTGTCTTATTTTTTAATTATTTCTTCTCTTTCCTTAGTGCCTTAGTCGCTTTTTACAATTTCTGTCCGTCTTTGTTTAGTTTGCTGTTGCTACTTTTTTAATGCTTGCCTCTCTTAGTCCCTTGGCTTTGAAAGTTTTGCTTCTATGTATACTTTTATCTCGTTTGGGGTTGTTTTTTTTTTTTTTTTTTTACATTTTCTCCTGTTTGTCCTCTAACCAGTAGTTTTTGAAATTTTCTTTCTACCTCTTCCTGTGTCAAGCTTCCTATCCTTATTTTTCAGTAGTTTTCAGTAGGTTGTGTACCCCGTTGCTTTTTCAATTTACTTTGTATGTGTCATTCTCTTTGTCATCCTTTCTTTATTTTTTTAGTTTCTCTTGTCTTTCCTAATAGAGGTGGCTTTTTAGTTTTTCTCGATCTAATTCTATCCCATCCAATGTGTTGATTTGTTAATTCTTTCCTGTCTGTCCCGCAGCCTGCGCTTCACTTTATGAATTTTCTTCGTGTGCCTCTGTTTATTTTGATCGCTGTCTCTATTTTGTTATTTTTCTCTCTCTCTTCAACCCTTGGCTTTTAAAATTTTGTTTCTATATGCACCGGTAATCTAGTTTGCTGTCCCTGTCTTTAGTCCTCTGCTGCTGTCCCGCACCTCTTCGCGTTTTCACGTTGCCTTCCACGTCTGCTTTTATCCAGCTCCCTATCCCTATTTTTTAATTCTTTCCCGCCTGTTGCGTACCCCGTCGCTTTTGAATGTTTCTTTCTCGCTCGTCTTTTCTCCGGTTTGCTCTCCCTATTTTTTGGTCTGGGGCGTTTTTTCTCTTCTCCTTACCCTGTCGCTTTTTAAATTTTATGTCTCCATTTACCTGGTTCCCTTTCCCTTGTTTTTAATTCTTTCCTCTCGTGTTCCATGTTGCTTTTAAAATTTTATTTCTGTGACTCCATTTACCTGGTTCACTGCCTCGTTTTTTCTTTCCTGCATTTCCCATAGCCCATCGCTTTTTCTTTACTCTTTCGAATCTCCCTCTGCAGAGCTCCCTTGACAATTTTTAAAATTCCCGGCCTCTCTGTCCCGTTCCTTTCTATTTCTCCCTCCATCCGTCTTACGTGCTCTGATTTTTATTTCTGGCCCGTGTTTGTTGCTTTTTCATTTCTCTTTCTATGACTGCCTCTGTCCGGCTTCCCGTCCTTTTTTTTTTTTTTTTTTTCCTTTTTAAATTCCTTCCGCTTTATTCCCCTGTTGCAGTTTTCTCTCTGTCTCCCTCTATCCAGTTTCCTGCCGGGGAAAAAGTCCCCCTCCTCCGTCTCTCTGTCTCCTGCCTGCGGGTGTCTCCTTCTCTCTGTCCCTCTCTGCTCTTCCTGTCACCCTGCTCGGTCCTTTCCATCTCTCAGCCCTGCTCCCTCCCCCTCTTATTTATTGCTCCATCTCCCCATCCTCCTCCTCACTGCCCTCCATTTCTCTCTCTCTGTCTCTCTCCATCCTTGTGCGGCTCCCCGTCCCTCTTTTTTGTTCCCAGCATACCATTTTCTGGCTCCCTGTCCCACGCCTCTTCTCTACTGCTGCCCTCTGTCCTTCCTCCTGCTTGCCTCTTCCCTCTTTTCCTTCTCGCCTGCTGCCTTTGGGCACCGAGCCTTGGAGCCAGCTCACTGCCGGCATTCCTAATGTGCATTAAGGAATAAACTGTTCCTGCCTCCTCTGTGCCCCTGGATGTGTTTGCAGCCCCTGGGTGCAGAGCTTGTGGCTGTGGACAGGTGCTGGGGAGGGGGGGATGTGTTGGGGGGCTTTGGCCAGGGCCCCTGTTGCCAATGGGCTCCAGCTGGGCCTGGAGCTGGGGCAGCCCCAGGTGTGGCCAGTGAGGCTGAGGATGGGGCTGGCCCTGCTGTGTGAAGGGGCTCTAGCTGTAAAGGGGGCTGCCAGGGCACGCCTGCCTGAGGGAGCTGACAAAGGGGAGCTGGCTGAGGAGGAGGGAACCCAAGGGGGCCCTGCAGGCAGGTGCCTCCAGCAAGGAACGGCCAGTCCCTGCAGCCACGAAGGGGCTCGCCGAGCCGTCCCTGACAGAACGCACCACCAGCACGCAGTGCTGGGAGCTCGGTGCTGCTGAGGCAGAGAGAAAAGCGTTGGGGCGGTGAAGGTCTCCTGCCAGTGCCCGGAGCTGTGGTGAGTCACGCGTTCTCTCCTGCGCAGCCCGGTCCATCTCTGCCGCCCTTCCCCAGATCTCTGCCTGACCTCCCTGCCTGTCCCTGCTTCTGTCTCCCTCTCTGCCGGCCCACCTACCTTGTCCAGCTCCCCAAAACTTGTTACTCTTCTGCCAACTCTGCCCTGTACCACTTCACCTATCCAGTTTTTTTTTTTCCCCTCCGTTTTCCTCTCTGGGCTCCTTCTCCCTACTTCTTCGTCGTTTCCTGTGTTCCTTCTACCCCGTTGCATTTTAATTTCTCTTTCTATGTTTCCCTCTCTCCAACACCCTGTCCCTATTTTTTAATTCCTCTCACTCTCCTGTGCCCCATCGCTTTTTAAATGTTCTTTCCATGTTTCCTTCTAGCCATCTCCCTGTTGCTATTTTGTCATTATTTCCTGTGTTTCTTATACCCCGTTGCTTTTAAAATTTTCTTTAACTACAGTTCCTTCTAGCCATCTCCCTGTCCCTGCTTTTTTTAACACTCCTGTGTTGCTTGTCCTCGATCGCTGTTTAGGTTTCCTTTCTACTTTGTCCCCTCTCCATCTCCCTGTCCCTATGTTTTAATTCTTGCCTATCTTTCTCGTACTCAAGTGCTTTTTAAAATTCCTTCTACGTCTCCCTCTGCCTGGCTCCCTTCCTTGATTTTTTTTTTTTTTTATTCTCCCCTATATTTCTCGTACCCGACGGCTCTTTAATTTCTCTTTCAACAATTCCCTTTATCTGGCTCCCTTCCCCTAAATTTTATTTCCTCCCTTTCTTCCGTATACCCTGTCACCTTTTAAATTTTCTTTCAGTGTTTCCTTCCTTTCTCTTCTCATCTCTCTTCCTATTTTTCAGTTCCTTCCTGTTTTTCTTGTAGTCCGACACTTTTAAAAATGTCTTTCTGTCTCCCTCTATCTGACTCGGGTCCCGATTCTTTTTAACTCCTCCCTCTCTGTCCTGTACCCAGTTGCTTTACAAATCTTCTTTCTAGGTCTCCACTTACTTAGTTTCCTGTCCTTCCTTTTTCATTTTTTTTTCCTGTCTATACTGTACTCCGTCAGTTTAAAATTTTGTTTCTATGGCCACTTTTATCCATTGACCGTCTGTATTTTCTAATGCTCTCCCATCTATCCTGGACCCTGTCGCTTCTTCAGTTTTCTTTCTACCTCTGCTTTTACCAAGCTCCCCAGCCCTATTTTTGAATTCTTTCCCGCGTAGTGTATCCCCTCGCTTCTTACCTTTACTGCTACGTGTGCCTATTTTTGCCTCTGTTCTCACTTTTTAATTTGTTCTTGTCTTTCCTTAAAGCCACCACATTTCCCATTTTCTTTCTATGTCAAAGTTTATCCACTGTGCTGTCCCTATTTGTTATGTCTTCCTGTCTATCCTGTACCCTGTCGCTTTTAAGACTTTTCTTGCCATGTCTACTTTAACCAATTCACCGTCTGTCTTTTTTATTTGTTTCCTGTCTGCTCTGTACCCCATGGCTTTTGAAGTTTGCTATGTCTCTCTGTATATTTCTCCCTATTCGTATTTTGTAGCTTTTTCTTGTCTTTCCTTAATACCTTTGCTTTTATGATTTTCTGCCTAGGTCTCCCTCTCATCACCCTACCCCAATTTTTGAGTGATTTTTCTTGTCTTTCCTTAATGCCTTTGCTTTTTGAATTTTCTTGCTGTGTCAACTTTTATCCCATTTTCTGTACCCATTTTTAATTTTTGTCCCGCCTGTCCTTTACCTGCTTGCTTTTCAAATTTTCCTTCCGCGTCTACTTTAACCACGTCGCTGTCTTTATTTTTAACATTTTTCCTGCCTGTCTGGAACCCCTTGCTTTTCACTTTTCATTCTATGTCTACTTTCATTGAACTCCCTATCCACATATTTTCACTTATTCCTGTCTGTTGTGTGCCATGTCACTTTCAACGTTTTATTTCCAGGTGCATCTCTATATTTTTTTTTTTACCCTAGCCTTATTTTTTAATTTGTTCTTCTCTGTCTTAATGCCATCGCTTATTAAAGTTTCTTTCTATATCAACACTTATTATGTTTGCTGTCCCTATTTTTAAACTGTTTTCCTGTCTCTCCCGTACCCCGTCACTTTTTAGACTTTCTTTCTATGTCTCTCTTTATCTAGTTTTCCGTCCCCATTTTTTGAATTTTTTCCTGTGTTTCCTGTACCACAGCTTCTTACACTTTTGTTTCTGTGTGTGCAGGTTTTGGATGGGATAGAGTTAGTTTTCTTCACGGTAGCCGGTACTGGGCTACGTTTTGGATTTGTGCTGAAAACAACATTGATAGCACCGGGAGGTGTCGGTTACTGCCGAGCAGCGCTTGCGCCACGTCAAGGGCTGCTCTGCTCCTCACCCTGCCCTGCCAGCGAGTGGGCTGGGCGTACACGAGGGGTTGGGAATGGTCGCGGCCGGGACGGCTGACCCAACTGACCAAAGGGATATTCCAGACCGTATGACGTCGTGCTCAGCAATAAAACTGGGTGGGGGGGGGAGGTTGGTGGGTGGGGGGGACCGCTGCTCGGGACGGGCTGGGCATCGGTCGGGTAGTGGTGAGCATGTGTTTGCATTTGCATCGCTTGTTTGGTTTTTTTAAAATTTGTTTTTAATTATTAAACTTGTTTTGTATCAACCCACGAGAGTGTCTCTCTCATGTTTACCTTTCCAATTCTCCCCCCCATCCCAGCTGTATGGTGCTTACTTGCCAGCCAGGGTTAAACTATGACGCCCTTTCTACTTTTATGAAGCTGCCTATTGTTGATTTTTAAGTTTTTTAAATTTTAAAAAATACCTTAAAATACTTTCAATATTTAAATATTTTGAAAACCTGCCGCGTACCTGGTCGCTTTTACAGTTTTCTTTCTCTGTCTACTTTCATCCAGTTCACTGTCTTTATTTTGTAATGTATGCCTCTCTTTTCTGTGCCCCGTCGCTTCTAAGGTTCCTTTCTATTTCTCCGTTCACCGTCACTATTTTTTTTCATTTTCCTTGTCTGTCCTGTGCACAATCCCTTGTAAATTTTTCCTTCTACGTCTACTTTTATCAAGCTGCGTATCACTGTTTATTAAATCTTTCCTGGCTATCGTGTGCCCTGACCCTTTTACACTTTCTTTCTGCTTCTACATCTACTTTAACCTATTTGCTGTCTTTAGCATGTCTTTATTTCCTTAATCACCATTGCTTTTTAAATTTTCTGTCTACTTTTATCCCCTTCGCGGTCTTTATTTGCCTACCTTTACTTTTTTTTTTTTTTAAAAATTCTTTCTTGTCTTTCCTTAACGCCGTCGCTTTTTAAGGGGTTTTTTCTACATCTCTTTTAGTTCGCTGTTCCACTTTTTGTAATACTTCATTTACTTCCCTAATCCCCCTCACTTCTTAAATGTTCTTCCTATGCCTACTTTCATTCCCCTTGCTGGCTGTTTTTCAGTATTGCTTCTCTTTGTTCTGTTCCATCGCTTTTTAGACTTTCTTTCTACATCTTCGTTTTAGTTCACCGTCGCTTTTTTGAAATTTTTTCCTCATTTCCTTAGTCCCCGTTGCTTTCAAAACTTCCTACTTTTCTCTCGTTTGCCGTCTTTAGTGTTTAATTATTTTTTCTTGGCTTTCCTTCGTGCCGCCGCTGTTTAGATTTTGCCTCTACGTCTCCGCTTTAGTTCGCCGTCCCCATTTTAAAATTTTTTCCTTAGTTCTTTAATCCCCGCTGCTTTTAAAATGGTCTGTCGTCTTTGATCCCGTTTGCTGTCTTTATTTTGCTGTCTTTATTTTTTAGTTATTTCTTCTCTCTCCTTAGTGCCGTCGCTTTTAAACTTTTCTTACGACCTCTGTTGGAGTTGGCTGTCGCTAGTGAATTTTTTGCCTTTTTTCCCCACTAACTCCCATCGCTTTTTAAACGCAGTTTCTATGCCTACTCTTCTTCCCGTCCATATCTTTATTTTTCATTATTTCTTGTCTGTCTTCAGGGCCATAGCCTTTTAAGTTTTCTTTCTACTTCTCCATTTTAGTTCAGTGTCGCTATGATTTCCTTTTTTCCTTATTTCCGTAATCCCTGGTGCTTTTACAGTTTTCTGTCTATTTTTATCCCGGTTGGTGTCTTTCTTTAATTGCTACTTATCTGTCCTTAGTGCCGGCGCTTTACAAATTTTCTTTCTACGTCGGTTTCAGTTCGCTGTCCCTATTTTTAAATTTTTCTTCCATTCGTTTCCGTAATCGCCATCGCTTGCTAAATTTTCTACTTTCACCCCGTTTGCTGTCTTTATTTTGCTTTCTTTTCCTTTAACTTTTTTTTCTTCTCTCTCGCTAGTGCCCTTGCTTTTTAAGGCTTTTTTCCTACATCTCTCTTAGTTTACTGTCCCTGTATTTTGATTTTGCCCTTTATTTCCCTAATGCCCCTCGCTTTTTTAACGTTAGTTCTATGCTGACTTGTATTCCCTTTGTTATCTTTATTTTTAATTATTTCTTGTCTTTCCTCAGTCCCGTTGCTTTTTAGATTTTCTTTCTATGTCTCCGGTTTAGTTCACCGTCCCTATTTGAACATTTTTTTGTTCTTTCTTCAGTCCCCATTGCTTTTAAGATTTTCTCTCTAAGTTTATCCCGTTTACTGTCTTTATTTTTTAATTATTTCTTCTCTTTCCTTAGTGCCTTAGTCGCTTTTTACAATTTCTGTCCGTCTTTGTTTAATTTGCTGTTGCTGCTTTTTTAATGCTTGCCTCTCTTAGTCCCTTGGCTTTGAAAGTTTTGCTTCTATGTATACTTTTATCTCGTTTGGGGTTGGGTTTTTTTTTTTTAACATTTTCTCCTGTTTGTCCTCCACCCAGTAGTTTTGAAATTTTCTTTCTACCTCTTCCTGTGTCATGCTTCCTATCCTTATTTTTCAGTAGTTTTCAGTAGGTTGTGTACCCCATTGCTTTTTCAATTTACTTTGTATGTGTCACTCTCTTTGTCATCCTTTCTTTATTTTTTTAGTTTCTTCTTGTCTTTCCTAAGAGAGGTGGCTTTTTAGTTTTTCTCGATCTAATTCTATCCCATCCAATGTGTTGATTTGTTAATTCTTTCCTGTCTGTCCCGCAGCCTGCACTTCACTTTATGAATTTTCTTCGTGTGCCTCTGTTTATTTCGATCGCTGTCTCTATTTTGTTATTTTTTTCTCTCTCTTCAACCCTTGGCTTTTAAAATTTTGTTTCTATATGCACCGGTAATCTAGTTTGCTGTCCCTGTCTTTAGTCCTCTGCTGCTGTCCCGTACCTCTTTGCGTTTTCACGTTGCCTTCCACGTCTGCTTTTATCCAGCTCCCTATCCCTATTTTTTAATTCTTTCCCGCCTGTTGCGTACCCCGTCGCTTTTGAATGTTTCTTTCTCGCTCGTCTTTTCTCCGGTTTGCTCTCCCTATTTTTTGGTTTGGGGCGTTTTTTCTCTTCTCCTTACCCTGTCGCTTTTTAAATTTTATGTCTCCATTTACCTGGTTCCCTTTCCCTTGTTTTTAATTCTTTCCTGTCGTGTTCCATGTTGCTTTTAAAATTTTATTTCTGTGACTCCATTTACCTGGTTCACTGCCTCGTTTTTTCTTTCCTGCATTTCCATAGCCCATCGCTTTTTCTTTACTCTTTCGAATCTCCCTCTGCAGAGCTCCCCTTGACAATTTTTAAATTCCCGGCCTCTCTGTCCCGTTCCTTTCTATTTCTCCCTCCATCCGTCTTACGTGCTCTGATTTTATTTCTGGCCCGTGTTTGTTGCTTTTTCATTTCTCTTTCTATGACTGCCTCTGTCCGGCTTCCCGTCCTTTTTTTTTTTTTTTTTTTTCCTTTTTAAATTCCTTCCGCTTTATTCCCCTGTTGCAGTTTTCTCTCTGTCTCCCTCTATCCAGTTTCCTGCCGGGGAAAAAATCCCCCTCCTCCGTCTCTCTGTCTCCTGCCTGCGGGTGTCTCCTTCTCTCTGTCCCTCTCTGCTCTTCCTGTCACCCTGCTCGGTCCTTTCCATCTCTCAGCCCTGCTCCCTCCCCCTCTTATTTATTGCTCCATCTCCCCATCCTCCTCCTCACTGCCCTCCATTTCTCTCTCTCTCTCTCTCTCCATCCTTGTGCGGCTCCCCGTCCCTCTTTTTTGTTCCCAGCATACCATTTTCTGGCTCCCTGTCCCACGCCTCTTCTCTACTGCCCTCTGTCCTTCCTCCTGCTTGCCTCTTCCCTCTTTTCCTTCTCGCCTGCTGCCTTTGGGCACCGAGCCTTGGAGCCAGCTCACTGCCGGCATTCCTAATGTGCATTAAGGAATAAACTGTTCCTGCCTCCTCTGTGCCCCTGGATGTGTTTGCAGCCCCTGGGTGCAGAGCTTGTGGCTGTGGACAGGTGCTGGGGAGGGGGGGATGTGTTGGGGGGCTTTGGCCAGGGCCCCTGTTGCCAATGGGCTCCAGCTGGGCCTGGAGCTGGGGCAGCCCCAGGTGTGGCCAGTGAGGCTGAGGATGGGGCTGGCCCTGCTGTGTGAAGGGGCTCTAGCTGTAAAGGGGGCTGCCAGGGCACGCCTGCCTGAGGGAGCTGACAAAGGGGAGCTGGCTGAGGAGGAGGGAACCCAAGGGGGCCCTGCAGGCAGGTGCCTCCAGCGAGGAACGGCCAGTCCCTGCAGCCACGAAGGGGCTCGCCGAGCCGTCCCTGACAGAACGCACCACCAGCACGCAGTGCTGGGAGCTCGGTGCTGCTGAGGCAGAGAGAAAAGCGTTGGGGCGGTGAAGGTCTCCTGCCAGTGCCCGGAGCTGTGGTGAGTCACGCGTTCTCTCCTGCGCAGCCCGGTCCATCTCTGCCGCCCTTCCCCAGATCTCTGCCTGACCTCCCTGCCTGTCCCTGCTTCTGTCTCCCTCTCTGCCGGCCCACCTACCTTGTCCAGCTCCCCAAAACTTGTTACTCTTCTGCCAACTCTGCCCTGTACCACTTCACCTATCCAGTTTTTTTTTTTCCCCTCCGTTTTCCTCTCTGGGCTCCTTCTCCCTACTTCTTCGTCGTTTCCTGTGTTCCTTCTACCCCGTTGCATTTTAATTTCTCTTTCTATGTTTCCCTCTCTCCAACACCCTGTCCCTATTTTTTAATTCCTCTCACTCTCCTGTGCCCCATCGCTTTTTAAATGTTCTTTCCATGTTTCCTTCTAGCCATCTCCCTGTTGCTATTTTGTCATTATTTCCTGTGTTTCTTATACCCCGTTGCTTTTAAAATTTTCTTTAACTACAGTTCCTTCTAGCCATCTCCCTGTCCCTGCTTTTTTTAACACTCCTGTGTTGCTTGTCCTCGATCGCTGTTTAGGTTTCCTTTCTACTTTGTCCCCTCTCCATCTCCCTGTCCCTATGTTTTAATTCTTGCCTATCTTTCTCGTACTCAAGTGCTTTTTAAAATTCCTTCTACGTCTCCCTCTGCCTGGCTCCCTTCCTTGATTTTTTTTTTTTTTTATTCTCCCCTATATTTCTCGTACCCGACGGCTCTTTAATTTCTCTTTCAACAATTCCCTTTATCTGGCTCCCTTCCCCTAAATTTTATTTCCTCCCTTTCTTCCGTATACCCTGTCACCTTTTAAATTTTCTTTCAGTGTTTCCTTCCTTTCTCTTCTCATCTCTCTTCCTATTTTTCAGTTCCTTCCTGTTTTTCTTGTAGTCCGACACTTTTAAAAATGTCTTTCTGTCTCCCTCTATCTGACTCGGGTCCCGATTCTTTTTAACTCCTCCCTCTCTGTCCTGTACCCAGTTGCTTTACAAATCTTCTTTCTAGGTCTCCACTTACTTAGTTTCCTGTCCTTCCTTTTTCATTTTTTTTTCCTGTCTATACTGTACTCCGTCAGTTTAAAATTTTGTTTCTATGGCCACTTTTATCCATTGACCGTCTGTATTTTCTAATGCTCTCCCATCTATCCTGGACCCTGTCGCTTCTTCAGTTTTCTTTCTACCTCTGCTTTTACCAAGCTCCCCAGCCCTATTTTTGAATTCTTTCCCGCGTAGTGTATCCCCTCGCTTCTTACCTTTACTGCTACGTGTGCCTATTTTTGCCTCTGTTCTCACTTTTTAATTTGTTCTTGTCTTTCCTTAAAGCCACCACATTTCCAATTTTCTTTCTATGTCAAAGTTTATCCACTGTGCTGTCCCTATTTGTTATGTCTTCCTGTCTATCCTGTACCCTGTCGCTTTTAAGACTTTTCTTGCCATGTCTACTTTAACCAATTCACCGTCTGTCTTTTTTATTTGTTTCCTGTCTGCTCTGTACCCCATGGCTTTTGAAGTTTGCTATGTCTCTCTGTATATTTCTCCCTATTCGTATTTTGTAGCTTTTTCTTGTCTTTCCTTAATACCTTTGCTTTTATGATTTTCTGCCTAGGTCTCCCTCTCATCACCCTACCCCAATTTTTGAGTGATTTTTCTTGTCTTTCCTTAATGCCTTTGCTTTTTGAATTTTCTTGCTGTGTCAACTTTTATCCCATTTTCTGTACCCATTTTTAATTTTTGTCCCGCCTGTCCTTTACCTGCTTGCTTTTCAAATTTTCCTTCCGCGTCTACTTTAACCACGTCGCTGTCTTTATTTTTAACATTTTTCCTGCCTGTCTGGAACCCCTTGCTTTTTCACTTTTCATTCTATGTCTACTTTCATTGAACTCCCTATCCACATATTTTCACTTATTCCTGTCTGTTGTGTGCCATGTCACTTTCAACGTTTTATTTCCAGGTGCATCTCTATATTTTTTTTTTTTACCCTAGCCTTATTTTTTAATTTGTTCTTCTCTGTCTTAATGCCATCGCTTATTAAAGTTTCTTTCTATATCAACACTTATTATGTTTGCTGTCCCTATTTTTAAACTGTTTTCCTGTCTCTCCCGTACCCCGTCACTTTTTAGACTTTCTTTCTATGTCTCTCTTTATCTAGTTTTCCGTCCCCATTTTTTGAATTTTTTCCTGTGTTTCCTGTACCACAGCTTCTTACATTTTTGTTTCTGTGTGTGCAGGTTTCGGATGGGATAGAGTTAGTTTTCTTCACGGTAGCCGGTAATGGGCTACGTTTTTGGATTTGTGCTGAAAACAGCATTGATAGCACCGGGAGGTGTCGGTTACTGCTGAGCAGCGCTTGCGCCGCGTCAAGGGCTGCTCTGCTCCTCACCCTGCCCTGCCAGCGAGTGGGCTGGGCGTACATGAGGGGTTGGGAATGGTCGCGGCCGGGACGGCTGACCCAACTGACCAAAGGGATATTCCAGACCGTATGACGTCGTGCTCAGCAATAAAACTGGGTGGGGGGGGGAGGTTGGTGGGTGGGGGGGACCGCTGCTCGGGACGGGCTGGGCATCGGTCGGGTAGTGGTGAGCATGTGTTTGCATTTGCATCGCTTGTTTGGTTTTTTTAAAATTTGTTTTTAATTATTAAACTTGTTTTGTATCAACCCACGAGAGTGTCTCTCTCATGTTTACCTTTCCAATTCTCCCCCCCATCCCAGCTGTATGGTGCTTACTTGCCAGCCAGGGTTAAACCATGACGCCCTTTCTACTTTTATGAAGCTGCCTATTGTTGATTTTTAAGTTTTTTAAATTTTTAAAAATACCTTAAAATACTTTAAATATTTTGAAAACCTGCCGCGTACCTGGTCGCTTTTACAATTTTCTTTCTCTGTCTACTTTCATCCAGTTCACTGTCTTTATTTTGTAATGTATGCCTCTCTTTTCTGTGCCCCGTCGCTTCTAAGGTTCCTTTCTATTTCTCCGTTCACCGTCACTATTTTTTTTCATTTTCCTTGTCTGTCCTGTGCACAATCCCTTGTAAATTTTTCCTTCTACGTCTACTTTTATCAAGCTGCGTATCACTGTTTATTAATTCTTTCCTGGCTATCGTGTGCCCTGACCCTTTTACACTTTCTTTCTGCTTCTACATCTACTTTAACCTATTTGCTGTCTTTAGCATGTCTTTATTTCCTTAATCACCATTGCTTTTTAAATTTTCTGTCTACTTTTATCCCCTTCGCGGTCTTTATTTGCCTACCTTTACTTTTTTTTTTTTTTAAAAAAATTCTTTCTTGTCTTTCCTTAACGCCGTCGCTTTTTAAGGGGTTTTTTCTACATCTCTTTTAGTTCGCTGTTCCACTTTTTGTAATACTTCATTTACTTCCCTAATCCCCCTCACTTCTTAAATGTTCTTCCTATGCCTACTTTCATTCCCCTTGCTGGCTGTTTTTCAGTATTGCTTCTCTTTGTTCTGTTCCATCGCTTTTTAGACTTTCTTTCTACGTCTTCGTTTTAGTTCACCGTTGCTTTTTTGAAATTTTTTCCTCATTTCCTTAGTCCCCGTTGCTTTCAAAACTTCCTACTTTTCTCTCGTTTGCCGTCTTTAGTGTTTAATTATTTTTTTCTTGGCTTTCCTTCGTGCCGCCGCTGTTTAGATTTTGCCTCTACGTCTCCGCTTTAGTTCGCCGTCCCCATTTTAAAATTTTTTCCTTAGTTCTTTAATCCCCGCTGCTTTTAAAATGGTCTGTCGTCTTTGATCCCGTTTGCTGTCTTTATTTTGCTGTCTTTATTTTTTAGTTATTTCTTCTCTCTCCTTAGTGCCGTCGCTTTTAAACTTTTCTTACGACCTCTGTTGGAGTTGGCTGTCGCTAGTGAATTTTTTGCCTTTTTTCCCCACTAACTCCCATCGCTTTTTAAACGCAGTTTCTACGCCTACTCTTCTTCCCGTCCATATCTTTATTTTTCATTATTTCTTGTCTGTCTTCAGGGCCATAGCCTTTTAAGTTTTCTTTCTACTTCTCCATTTTAGTTCAGTGTCGCTATGATTTCCTTTTTTCCTTATTTCCGTAATCCCTGGTGCTTTTACAGTTTTCTGTCTAATTTTATCCCGGTTGGTGTCTTTCTTTAATTGCTACTTATCTGTCCTTAGTGCCGGCGCTTTACAAATTTTCTTTCTACGTCGGTTTCAGTTCGCTGTCCCTATTTTTAAATTTTTCTTCCATTCGTTTCCGTAATCGCCATCGCTTGTTAAATTTTCTACTTTCACCCCGTTTGCTGTCTTTATTTTGCTTTCTTTTCCTTTAATTTTTTTTTCTTCTCTCTCGCTAGTGCCCTTGCTTTTTAAGGCTTTTTTCCTACATCTCTCTTAGTCTACTGTCCCTATGTTTTGATTTTGCCCTTTATTTCCCTAATGCCCCTCGCTTTTTTAACGTTAGTTCTATGCTGACTTGTATTCCCTTTGTTATCTTTATTTTTAATTATTTCTTGTCTTTCCTCAGTCCCGTTGCTTTTTAGATTTTCTTTCTACGTCTCCGGTTTAGTTCACCGTCCCTATTTGAACATTTTTTTGTTCTTTCTTCAGTCCCCATTGCTTTTAAGATTTTCTCTCTAAGTTTATCCCATTTACTGTCTTTATTTTTTAATTATTTCTTCTCTTTCCTTAGTGCCTTAGTCGCTTTTTACAATTTCTGTCCGTCTTTGTTTAGTTTGCTGTTGCTACTTTTTTAATGCTTGCCTCTCTTAGTCCCTTGGCTTTGAAAGTTTTGCTTCTATGTATACTTTTATCTCGTTTGGGGTTGTTTTTGTTTTTTTTTTTTACATTTTCTCCTGTTTGTCCTCTAACCAGTAGTTTTTGAAATTTTCTTTCTACCTCTTCCTGTGTCAAGCTTCCTATCCTTATTTTTCAGTAGTTTTCAGTAGGTTGTGTACCCCGTTGCTTTTTTAATTTACTTTGTATGTGTCATTCTCTTTGTCATCCTTTCTTTATTTCTTTAGTTTCTTCTTGTCTTTCCTAATAGAGGTGGCTTTTTAGTTTTTCTCGATCTAATTCTATCCCATCCAATGTGTTGATTTGTTAATTCTTTCCTGTCTGTCCCGCAGCCTGCGCTTCACTTTATGAATTTTCTTCGTGTGCCTCTGTTTATTTTGATCGCTGTCTCTATTTTGTTATTTTTCTCTCTCTCTTCAACCCTTGGCTTTTAAAATTTTGTTTCTATATGCACCGGTAATCTAGTTTGCTGTCCCTGTCTTTAGTCCTCTGCTGGCTGTCCCGCACCTCTTCGCGTTTTCACGTTGCCTTCCACGTCTGCTTTTATCCAGCTCCCTATCCCTATTTTTTAATTCTTTCCCGCCTGTTGCGTACCCCGTCGCTTTTGAATGTTTCTTTCTCGCTCGTCTTTTCTCCGGTTTGCTCTCCCTATTTTTTGGTCTGGGGCGTTTTTTCTCTTCTCCTTACCCTGTCGCTTTTTAAATTTTATGTCTCCATTTACCTGGTTCCCTTTCCCTTGTTTTTAATTCTTTCCTGTCGTGTTCCATGTTGCTTTTAAAATTTTATTTCTGTGACTCCATTTACCTGGTTCACTGCCTCGTTTTTTTCTTTCCTGCATTTCCCATAGCCCATCGCTTTTTCTTTACTCTTTCGAATCTCCCTCTGCAGAGCTCCCCTTGACAATTTTTAAAATTCCCGGCCTCTCTGTCCCGTTCCTTTCTATTTCTCCCTCCATCCGTCTTACGTGCTCTGATTTTTATTTCTGGCCCGTGTTTGTTGCTTTTTCATTTCTCTTTCTATGACTGCCTCTGTCCGGCTTCCCGTCCTTTTTTTTTTTTTTTTTTTCCTTTTTAAATTCCTTCCGCTTTATTCCCCTGTTGCAGTTTTCTCTCTGTCTCCCTCTATCCAGTTTCCTGCCGGGGAAAAAGTCCCCCTCCTCCGTCTCTCTGTCTCCTGCCTGCGGGTGTCTCCTTCTCTCTGTCCCTCTCTGCTCTTCCTGTCACCCTGCTCGGTCCTTTCCATCTCTCAGCCCTGCTCCCTCCCCCTCTTATTTATTGCTCCATCTCCCCATCCTCCTCCTCACTGCCCTCCATTTCTCTCTCTCTGTCTCTCTCCATCCTTGTGCGGCTCCCCGTCCCTCTTTTTTGTTCCCAGCATACCATTTTCTGGCTCCCTGTCCCACGCCTCTTCTCTACTGCCCTCTGTCCTTCCTCCTGCTTGCCTCTTCCCTCTTTTCCTTCTCGCCTGCTGCCTTTGGGCACCGAGCCTTGGAGCCAGCTCACTGCCGGCATTCCTAATGTGCATTAA
Source organism: Gavia stellata (assembly GCF_030936135.1). Lineage (NCBI taxonomy): Eukaryota > Metazoa > Chordata > Aves > Gaviiformes > Gaviidae > Gavia > Gavia stellata. Next base: position 17,291 of record NW_026776519.1, read on the forward strand.
GGAATAAACTGTTCCTGCCTCCTCTGTGCCCCTGGATGTGTTTGCAGCCCCTGGGTGCAGAGCTTGTGGCTGTGGACAGGTGCTGGGGAGGGGGGGATGTGTTGGGGGGCTTTGGCCAGGGCCCCTGTTGCCAATGGGCTCCAGCTGGGCCTGGAGCTGGGGCAGCCCCAGGTGTGGCCAGTGAGGCTGAGGATGGGGCTGGCCCTGCTGTGTGAAGGGGCTCTAGCTGTAAAGGGGGCTGCCAGGGCACGCCTGCCTGAGGGAGCTGACAAAGGGGAGCTGGCTGAGGAGGAGGGAACCCAAGGGGGCCCTGCAGGCAGGTGCCTCCAGCAAGGAACGGCCAGTCCCTGCAGCCACGAAGGGGCTCGCCAAGCCGTCCCTGACAGAACGCACCACCAGCACGCAGTGCTGGGAGCTCGGTGCTGCTGAGGCAGAGAGAAAAGCGTTGGGGCGGTGAAGGTCTCCTGCCAGTGCCCGGAGCTGTGGTGAGTCACGCGTTCTCTCCTGCGCAGCCCGGTCCATCTCTGCCGCCCTTCCCCAGATCTCTGCCTGACCTCCCTGCCTGTCCCTGCTTCTGTCTCCCTCTCTGCCGGCCCACCTACCTTGTCCAGCTCCCCAAAACTTGTTACTCTTCTGCCAACTCTGCCCTGTACCACTTCACCTATCCAGTTTTTTTTTTTCCCCTCCGTTTTCCTCTCTGGGCTCCTTCTCCCTACTTCTTCGTCGTTTCCTGTGTTCCTTCTACCCCGTTGCATTTTAATTTCTCTTTCTATGTTTCCCTCTCTCCAACACCCTGTCCCTATTTTTTAATTCCTCTCACTCTCCTGTGCCCCATCGCTTTTTAAATGTTCTTTCCATGTTTCCTTCTAGCCATCTCCCTGTTGCTATTTTGTCATTATTTCCTGTGTTTCTTATACCCCGTTGCTTTTAAAATTTTCTTTAACTACAGTTCCTTCTAGCCATCTCCCTGTCCCTGCTTTTTTTAACACTCCTGTGTTGCTTGTCCTCGATCGCTGTTTAGGTTTCCTTTCTACTTTGTCCCCTCTCCATCTCCCTGTCCCTATGTTTTAATTCTTGCCTATCTTTCTCGTACTCAAGTGCTTTTTAAAATTCCTTCTACGTCTCCCTCTGCCTGGCTCCCTTCCTTGATTTTTTTTTTTTTTTATTCTCCCCTATATTTCTCGTACCCGACGGCTCTTTAATTTCTCTTTCAACAATTCCCTTTATCTGGCTCCCTTCCCCTAAATTTTATTTCCTCCCTTTCTTCCGTATACCCTGTCACCTTTTAAATTTTCTTTCAGTGTTTCCTTCCTTTCTCTTCTCATCTCTCTTCCTATTTTTCAGTTCCTTCCTGTTTTTCTTGTAGTCCGACACTTTTAAAAATGTCTTTCTGTCTCCCTCTATCTGACTCGGGTCCCGATTCTTTTTAACTCCTCCCTCTCTGTCCTGTACCCAGTTGCTTTACAAATCTTCTTTCTAGGTCTCCACTTACTTAGTTTCCTGTCCTTCCTTTTTCATTTTTTTTTCCTGTCTATACTGTACTCCGTCAGTTTAAAATTTTGTTTCTATGGCCACTTTTATCCATTGACCGTCTGTATTTTCTAATGCTCTCCCATCTATCCTGGACCCTGTCGCTTCTTCAGTTTTCTTTCTACCTCTGCTTTTACCAAGCTCCCCAGCCCTATTTTTGAATTCTTTCCCGCGTAGTGTATCCCCTCGCTTCTTACCTTTACTGCTACGTGTGCCTATTTTTGCCTCTGTTCTCACTTTTTAATTTGTTCTTGTCTTTCCTTAAAGCCACCACATTTCCCATTTTCTTTCTATGTCAAAGTTTATCCACTGTGCTGTCCCTATTTGTTATGTCTTCCTGTCTATCCTGTACCCTGTCGCTTTTAAGACTTTTCTTGCCATGTCTACTTTAACCAATTCACCGTCTGTCTTTTTTATTTGTTTCCTGCCTGCTCTGTACCCCATGGCTTTTGAAGTTTGCTATGTCTCTCTGTATATTTCTCCCTATTCGTATTTTGTAGCTTTTTCTTGTCTTTCCTTAATACCTTTGCTTTTATGATTTTCTGCCTAGGTCTCCCTCTCATCACCCTACCCCAATTTTTAAGTGATTTTTCTTGTCTTTCCTTAATGCCTTTGCTTTTTGAATTTTCTTGCTGTGTCAACTTTTATCCCATTTTCTGTACCCATTTTTAATTTTTGTCCCGCCTGTCCTTTACCTGCTTGCTTTTCAAATTTTCCTTCCGCGTCTACTTTAACCACGTCGCTGTCTTTATTTTTAACATTTTTCCTGCCTGTCTGGAACCCCTTGCTTTTTCACTTTTCATTCTATGTCTACTTTCATTGAACTCCCTATCCACATATTTTCACTTATTCCTGTCTGTTGTGTGCCATGTCACTTTCAACGTTTTATTTCCAGGTGCATCTCTATATTTTTTTTTTTACCCTAGCCTTATTTTTTAATTTGTTCTTCTCTGTCTTAATGCCATCGCTTATTAAAGTTTCTTTCTATATCAACACTTATTATGTTTGCTGTCCCTATTTTTAAACTGTTTTCCTGTCTCTCCCGTACCCCGTCACTTTTTAGACTTTCTTTCTATGTCTCTCTTTATCTAGTTTTCCGTCCCCATTTTTTGAATTTTTTCCTGTGTTTCCTGTACCACAGCTTCTTACACTTTTGTTTCTGTGTGTGCAGGTTTTGGATGGGATAGAGTTAGTTTTCTTCACGGTAGCCGGTACTGGGCTACGTTTTGGATTTGTGCTGAAAACAACATTGATAGCACCGGGAGGTGTCGGTTACTGCCGAGCAGCGCTTGCGCCACGTCAAGGGCTGCTCTGCTCCTCACCCTGCCCTGCCAGCGAGTGGGCTGGGCGTACACGAGGGGTTGGGAATGGTCGCGGCCGGGACGGCTGACCCAACTGACCAAAGGGATATTCCAGACCGTATGACGTCGTGCTCAGCAATAAAACTGGGTGGGGGGGGGAGGTTGGTGGGTGGGGGGGACCGCTGCTCGGGACGGGCTGGGCATCGGTCGGGTAGTGGTGAGCATGTGTTTGCATTTGCATCGCTTGTTTGGTTTTTTTAAAATTTGTTTTTAATTATTAAACTTGTTTTGTATCAACCCACGAGAGTGTCTCTCTCATGTTTACCTTTCCAATTCTCCCCCCCATCCCAGCTGTATGGTGCTTACTTGCCAGCCAGGGTTAAACCATGACGCCCTTTCTACTTTTATGAAGCTGCCTATTGTTGATTTTTAAGTTTTTTAAATTTTTAAAAATACCTTAAAATACTTTAAATATTTTGAAAACCTGCCGCGTACCTGGTCGCTTTTACAATTTTCTTTCTCTGTCTACTTTCATCCAGTTCACTGTCTTTATTTTGTAATGTATGCCTCTCTTTTCTGTGCCCCGTCGCTTCTAAGGTTCCTTTCTATTTCTCCGTTCACCGTCACTATTTTTTTTCATTTTCCTTGTCTGTCCTGTGCACAATCCCTTGTAAATTTTTCCTTCTACGTCTACTTTTATCAAGCTGCGTATCACTGTTTATTAATTCTTTCCTGGCTATCGTGTGCCCTGACCCTTTTACACTTTCTTTCTGCTTCTACATCTACTTTAACCTATTTGCTGTCTTTAGCATGTCTTTATTTCCTTAATCACCATTGCTTTTTAAATTTTCTGTCTACTTTTATCCCCTTCGCGGTCTTTATTTGCCTACCTTTACTTTTTTTTTTTTTAAAAAAATTCTTTCTTGTCTTTCCTTAACGCCGTCGCTTTTTAAGGGGTTTTTTCTACATCTCTTTTAGTTCGCTGTTCCACTTTTTGTAATACTTCATTTACTTCCCTAATCCCCCTCACTTCTTAAATGTTCTTCCTATGCCTACTTTCATTCCCCTTGCTGGCTGTTTTTCAGTATTGCTTCTCTTTGTTCTGTTCCATCGCTTTTTAGACTTTCTTTCTACGTCTTCGTTTTAGTTCACCGTTGCTTTTTTGAAATTTTTTCCTCATTTCCTTAGTCCCCGTTGCTTTCAAAACTTCCTACTTTTCTCTCGTTTGCCGTCTTTAGTGTTTAATTATTTTTTTCTTGGCTTTCCTTCGTGCCGCCGCTGTTTAGATTTTGCCTCTACGTCTCCGCTTTAGTTCGCCGTCCCCATTTTAAAATTTTTTCCTTAGTTCTTTAATCCCCGCTGCTTTTAAAATGGTCTGTCGTCTTTGATCCCGTTTGCTGTCTTTATTTTGCTGTCTTTATTTTTTAGTTATTTCTTCTCTCTCCTTAGTGCCGTCGCTTTTAAACTTTTCTTACGACCTCTGTTGGAGTTGGCTGTCGCTAGTGAATTTTTTGCCTTTTTTCCCCACTAACTCCCATCGCTTTTTAAACGCAGTTTCTACGCCTACTCTTCTTCCCGTCCATATCTTTATTTTTCATTATTTCTTGTCTGTCTTCAGGGCCATAGCCTTTTAAGTTTTCTTTCTACTTCTCCATTTTAGTTCAGTGTCGCTATGATTTCCTTTTTTCCTTATTTCCGTAATCCCTGGTGCTTTTACAGTTTTCTGTCTAATTTTATCCCGGTTGGTGTCTTTCTTTAATTGCTACTTATCTGTCCTTAGTGCCGGCGCTTTACAAATTTTCTTTCTACGTCGGTTTCAGTTCGCTGTCCCTATTTTTAAATTTTTCTTCCATTCGTTTCCGTAATCGCCATCGCTTGTTAAATTTTCTACTTTTACCCCGTTTGCTGTCTTTATTTTGCTTTCTTTTCCTTTAATTTTTTTTTCTTCTCTCTCGCTAGTGCCCTTGCTTTTTAAGGCTTTTTTCCTACATCTCTCTTAGTCTACTGTCCCTATGTTTTGATTTTGCCCTTTATTTCCCTAATGCCCCTCGCTTTTTTAACGTTAGTTCTATGCTGACTTGTATTCCCTTTGTTATCTTTATTTTTAATTATTTCTTGTCTTTCCTCAGTCCCGTTGCTTTTTAGATTTTCTTTCTACGTCTCCGGTTTAGTTCACCGTCCCTATTTGAACATTTTTTTGTTCTTTCTTCAGTCCCCATTGCTTTTAAGATTTTCTCTCTAAGTTTATCCCATTTACTGTCTTTATTTTTTAATTATTTCTTCTCTTTCCTTAGTGCCTTAGTCGCTTTTTACAATTTCTGTCCGTCTTTGTTTAGTTTGCTGTTGCTACTTTTTTAATGCTTGCCTCTCTTAGTCCCTTGGCTTTGAAAGTTTTGCTTCTATGTATACTTTTATCTCGTTTGGGGTTGTTTTTGTTTTTTTTTTTTACATTTTCTCCTGTTTGTCCTCTAACCAGTAGTTTTTGAAATTTTCTTTCTACCTCTTCCTGTGTCAAGCTTCCTATCCTTATTTTTCAGTAGTTTTCAGTAGGTTGTGTACCCCGTTGCTTTTTTAATTTACTTTGTATGTGTCATTCTCTTTGTCATCCTTTCTTTATTTCTTTAGTTTCTTCTTGTCTTTCCTAATAGAGGTGGCTTTTTAGTTTTTCTCGATCTAATTCTATCCCATCCAATGTGTTGATTTGTTAATTCTTTCCTGTCTGTCCCGCAGCCTGCGCTTCACTTTATGAATTTTCTTCGTGTGCCTCTGTTTATTTTGATCGCTGTCTCTATTTTGTTATTTTTCTCTCTCTCTTCAACCCTTGGCTTTTAAAATTTTGTTTCTATATGCACCGGTAATCTAGTTTGCTGTCCCTGTCTTTAGTCCTCTGCTGGCTGTCCCGCACCTCTTCGCGTTTTCACGTTGCCTTCCACGTCTGCTTTTATCCAGCTCCCTATCCCTATTTTTTAATTCTTTCCCGCCTGTTGCGTACCCCGTCGCTTTTGAATGTTTCTTTCTCGCTCGTCTTTTCTCCGGTTTGCTCTCCCTATTTTTTGGTCTGGGGCGTTTTTTCTCTTCTCCTTACCCTGTCGCTTTTTAAATTTTATGTCTCCATTTACCTGGTTCCCTTTCCCTTGTTTTTAATTCTTTCCTGTCGTGTTCCATGTTGCTTTTAAAATTTTATTTCTGTGACTCCATTTACCTGGTTCACTGCCTCGTTTTTTTCTTTCCTGCATTTCCCATAGCCCATCGCTTTTTCTTTACTCTTTCGAATCTCCCTCTGCAGAGCTCCCCTTGACAATTTTTAAAATTCCCGGCCTCTCTGTCCCGTTCCTTTCTATTTCTCCCTCCATCCGTCTTACGTGCTCTGATTTTTATTTCTGGCCCGTGTTTGTTGCTTTTTCATTTCTCTTTCTATGACTGCCTCTGTCCGGCTTCCCGTCCTTTTTTTTTTTTTTTTTTTCCTTTTTAAATTCCTTCCGCTTTATTCCCCTGTTGCAGTTTTCTCTCTGTCTCCCTCTATCCAGTTTCCTGCCGGGGAAAAAGTCCCCCTCCTCCGTCTCTCTGTCTCCTGCCTGCGGGTGTCTCCTTCTCTCTGTCCCTCTCTGCTCTTCCTGTCACCCTGCTCGGTCCTTTCCATCTCTCAGCCCTGCTCCCTCCCCCTCTTATTTATTGCTCCATCTCCCCATCCTCCTCCTCACTGCCCTCCATTTCTCTCTCTCTGTCTCTCTCCATCCTTGTGCGGCTCCCCGTCCCTCTTTTTTGTTCCCAGCATACCATTTTCTGGCTCCCTGTCCCACGCCTCTTCTCTACTGCCCTCTGTCCTTCCTCCTGCTTGCCTCTTCCCTCTTTTCCTTCTCGCCTGCTGCCTTTGGGCACCGAGCCTTGGAGCCAGCTCACTGCCGGCATTCCTAATGTGCATTAAGGAATAAACTGTTCCTGCCTCCTCTGTGCCCCTGGATGTGTTTGCAGCCCCTGGGTGCAGAGCTTGTGGCTGTGGACAGGTGCTGGGGAGGGGGGGATGTGTTGGGGGGCTTTGGCCAGGGCCCCTGTTGCCAATGGGCTCCAGCTGGGCCTGGAGCTGGGGCAGCCCCAGGTGTGGCCAGTGAGGCTGAGGATGGGGCTGGCCCTGCTGTGTGAAGGGGCTCTAGCTGTAAAGGGGGCTGCCAGGGCACGCCTGCCTGAGGGAGCTGACAAAGGGGAGCTGGCTGAGGAGGAGGGAACCCAAGGGGGCCCTGCAGGCAGGTGCCTCCAGCAAGGAACGGCCAGTCCCTGCAGCCACGAAGGGGCTCGCCGAGCCGTCCCTGACAGAACGCACCACCAGCACGCAGTGCTGGGAGCTCGGTGCTGCTGAGGCAGAGAGAAAAGCGTTGGGGCGGTGAAGGTCTCCTGCCAGTGCCCGGAGCTGTGGTGAGTCACGCGTTCTCTCCTGCGCAGCCCGGTCCATCTCTGCCGCCCTTCCCCAGATCTCTGCCTGACCTCCCTGCCTGTCCCTGCTTCTGTCTCCCTCTCTGCCGGCCCACCTACCTTGTCCAGCTCCCCAAAACTTGTTACTCTTCTGCCAACTCTGCCCTGTACCACTTCACCTATCCAGTTTTTTTTTTTCCCCTCCGTTTTCCTCTCTGGGCTCCTTCTCCCTACTTCTTCGTCGTTTCCTGTGTTCCTTCTACCCCGTTGCATTTTAATTTCTCTTTCTATGTTTCCCTCTCTCCAACACCCTGTCCCTATTTTTTAATTCCTCTCACTCTCCTGTGCCCCATCGCTTTTTAAATGTTCTTTCCATGTTTCCTTCTAGCCATCTCCCTGTTGCTATTTTGTCATTATTTCCTGTGTTTCTTATACCCCGTTGCTTTTAAAATTTTCTTTAACTACAGTTCCTTCTAGCCATCTCCCTGTCCCTGCTTTTTTTAACACTCCTGTGTTGCTTGTCCTCGATCGCTGTTTAGGTTTCCTTTCTACTTTGTCCCCTCTCCATCTCCCTGTCCCTATGTTTTAATTCTTGCCTATCTTTCTCGTACTCAAGTGCTTTTTAAAATTCCTTCTACGTCTCCCTCTGCCTGGCTCCCTTCCTTGATTTTTTTTTTTTTTTATTCTCCCCTATATTTCTCGTACCCGACGGCTCTTTAATTTCTCTTTCAACAATTCCCTTTATCTGGCTCCCTTCCCCTAAATTTTATTTCCTCCCTTTCTTCCGTATACCCTGTCACCTTTTAAATTTTCTTTCAGTGTTTCCTTCCTTTCTCTTCTCATCTCTCTTCCTATTTTTCAGTTCCTTCCTGTTTTTCTTGTAGTCCGACACTTTTAAAAATGTCTTTCTGTCTCCCTCTATCTGACTCGGGTCCCGATTCTTTTTAACTCCTCCCTCTCTGTCCTGTACCCAGTTGCTTTACAAATCTTCTTTCTAGGTCTCCACTTACTTAGTTTCCTGTCCTTCCTTTTTCATTTTTTTTTCCTGTCTATACTGTACTCCGTCAGTTTAAAATTTTGTTTCTATGGCCACTTTTATCCATTGACCGTCTGTATTTTCTAATGCTCTCCCATCTATCCTGGACCCTGTCGCTTCTTCAGTTTTCTTTCTACCTCTGCTTTTACCAAGCTCCCCAGCCCTATTTTTGAATTCTTTCCCGCGTAGTGTATCCCCTCGCTTCTTACCTTTACTGCTACGTGTGCCTATTTTTGCCTCTGTTCTCACTTTTTAATTTGTTCTTGTCTTTCCTTAAAGCCACCACATTTCCCATTTTCTTTCTATGTCAAAGTTTATCCACTGTGCTGTCCCTATTTGTTATGTCTTCCTGTCTATCCTGTACCCTGTCGCTTTTAAGACTTTTCTTGCCATGTCTACTTTAACCAATTCACCGTCTGTCTTTTTTATTTGTTTCCTGCCTGCTCTGTACCCCATGGCTTTTGAAGTTTGCTATGTCTCTCTGTATATTTCTCCCTATTCGTATTTTGTAGCTTTTTCTTGTCTTTCCTTAATACCTTTGCTTTTATGATTTTCTGCCTAGGTCTCCCTCTCATCACCCTACCCCAATTTTTAAGTGATTTTTCTTGTCTTTCCTTAATGCCTTTGCTTTTTGAATTTTCTTGCTGTGTCAACTTTTATCCCATTTTCTGTACCCATTTTTAATTTTTGTCCCGCCTGTCCTTTACCTGCTTGCTTTTCAAATTTTCCTTCCGCGTCTACTTTAACCACGTCGCTGTCTTTATTTTTAACATTTTTCCTGCCTGTCTGGAACCCCTTGCTTTTTCACTTTTCATTCTATGTCTACTTTCATTGAACTCCCTATCCACATATTTTCACTTATTCCTGTCTGTTGTGTGCCATGTCACTTTCAACGTTTTATTTCCAGGTGCATCTCTATATTTTTTTTTTTACCCTAGCCTTATTTTTTAATTTGTTCTTCTCTGTCTTAATGCCATCGCTTATTAAAGTTTCTTTCTATATCAACACTTATTATGTTTGCTGTCCCTATTTTTAAACTGTTTTCCTGTCTCTCCCGTACCCCGTCACTTTTTAGACTTTCTTTCTATGTCTCTCTTTATCTAGTTTTCCGTCCCCATTTTTTGAATTTTTTCCTGTGTTTCCTGTACCACAGCTTCTTACACTTTTGTTTCTGTGTGTGCAGGTTTTGGATGGGATAGAGTTAGTTTTCTTCACGGTAGCCGGTACTGGGCTACGTTTTGGATTTGTGCTGAAAACAACATTGATAGCACCGGGAGGTGTCGGTTACTGCCGAGCAGCGCTTGCGCCACGTCAAGGGCTGCTCTGCTCCTCACCCTGCCCTGCCAGCGAGTGGGCTGGGCGTACACGAGGGGTTGGGAATGGTCGCGGCCGGGACGGCTGACCCAACTGACCAAAGGGATATTCCAGACCGTATGACGTCGTGCTCAGCAATAAAACTGGGTGTGGGGGGGAGGTTGGTGGGTGGGGGGGACCGCTGCTCGGGACGGGCTGGGCATCGGTCGGGTAGTGGTGAGCATGTGTTTGCATTTGCATCGCTTGTTTGGTTTTTTTAAAATTTGTTTTTAATTATTAAACTTGTTTTGTATCAACCCACGAGAGTGTCTCTCTCATGTTTACCTTTCCAATTCTCCCCCCCATCCCAGCTGTATGGTGCTTACTTGCCAGCCAGGGTTAAACCATGACGCCCTTTCTACTTTTATGAAGCTGCCTATTGTTGATTTTTAAGTTTTTTAAATTTTTAAAAATACCTTAAAATACTTTCAATATTTAAATATTTTGAAAACCTGCCGCGTACCTGGTCGCTTTTACAGTTTTCTTTCTCTGTCTACTTTCATCCAGTTCACTGTCTTTATTTTGTAATGTATGCCTCTCTTTTCTGTGCCCCGTCGCTTCTAAGGTTCCTTTCTATTTCTCCGTTCACCGTCACTATTTTTTTTCATTTTCCTTGTCTGTCCTGTGCACAATCCCTTGTAAATTTTTCCTTCTACGTCTACTTTTATCAAGCTGCGTATCACTGTTTATTAATTCTTTCCTGGCTATCGTGTGCCCTGACCCTTTTACACTTTCTTTCTGCTTCTACATCTACTTTAACCTATTTGCTGTCTTTAGCATGTCTTTATTTCCTTAATCACCATTGCTTTTTAAATTTTCTGTCTACTTTTATCCCCTTCGCGGTCTTTATTTGCCTACCTTTACTTTTTTTTTTTTTAAAAAATTCTTTCTTGTCTTTCCTTAACGCCGTCGCTTTTTAAGGGGTTTTTTTTACATCTCTTTTAGTTCGCTGTTCCACTTTTTGTAATACTTCATTTACTTCCCTAATCCCCCTCACTTCTTAAATGTTCTTCCTATGCCTACTTTCATTCCCCTTGCTGGCTGTTTTTCAGTATTGCTTCTCTTTGTTCTGTTCCATCGCTTTTTAGACTTTCTTTCTACGTCTTCGTTTTAGTTCACCGTCGCTTTTTTGAAATTTTTTCCTCATTTCCTTAGTCCCCGTTGCTTTCAAAACTTCCTACTTTTCTCTCGTTTGCCGTCTTTAGTGTTTAATTATTTTTTCTTGGCTTTCCTTCGTGCCGCCGCTGTTTAGATTTTGCCTCTACGTCTCCGCTTTAGTTCGCCGTCCCCATTTTAAAATTTTTTCCTTAGTTCTTTAATCCCCGCTGCTTTTAAAATGGTCTGTCGTCTTTGATCCCGTTTGCTGTCTTTATTTTTTAGTTATTTCTTCTCTCTCCTTAGTGCCGTCGTCGCTTTTAAACTTTTCTTACGACCTCTGTTGGAGTTGGCTGTCGCTAGTGAATTTTTTGCCTTTTTTCCCCACTAACTCCCATCGCTTTTTAAACGCAGTTTCTATGCCTACTCTTCTTCCCGTCCATATCTTTATTTTTCATTATTTCTTGTCTGTCTTCAGGGCCATAGCCTTTTAAGTTTTCTTTCTACTTCTCCATTTTAGTTCAGTGTCGCTATGATTTCCTTTTTTCCTTATTTCCGTAATCCCTGGTGCTTTTACAGTTTTCTGTCTAATTTTATCCCGGTTGGTGTCTTTCTTTAATTGCTACTTATCTGTCCTTAGTGCCGGCGCTTTACAAATTTTCTTTCTACGTCGGTTTCAGTTCGCTGTCCCTATTTTTAAATTTTTCTTCCATTCGTTTCCGTAATCGCCATCGCTTGTTAAATTTTCTACTTTCACCCCGTTTGCTGTCTTTATTTTGCTTTCTTTTCCTTTAACTTTTTTTTCTTCTCTCTCGCTAGTGCCCTTGCTTTTTAAGGCTTTTTTCCTACATCTCTCTTAGTTTACTGTCCCTATATTTTGATTTTGCCCTTTATTTCCCTAATGCCCCTCGCTTTTTTAACATTAGTTCTATGCTGACTTGTATTCCCTTCGTTATCTTTATTTTTAATTATTTCTTGTCTTTCCTCAGTCCCGTTGCTTTTTAGATTTTCTTTCTACGTCTCCGGTTTAGTTCACCGTCCCTATTTGAACATTTTTTTGTTCTTTCTTCAGTCCCCATTGCTTTTAAGATTTTCTCTCTAAGTTTATCCCGTTTACTGTCTTTATTTTTTAATTATTTCTTCTCTTTCCTTAGTGCCTTAGTCGCTTTTTACAATTTCTGTCCGTCTTTGTTTAGTTTGCTGTTGCTACTTTTTTAATGCTTGCCTCTCTTAGTCCCTTGGCTTTGAAAGTTTTGCTTCTATGTATACTTTTATCTCGTTTGGGGTTGTTTGGGTTTTTTTTAACATTTTCTCCTGTTTGTCCTCTACCCAGTAGTTTTTGAAATTTTCTTTCTACCTCTTCCTGTGTCAAGCTTCCTATCCTTATTTTTCAGTAGTTTTCAGTAGGTTGTGTACCCCGTTGCTTTTTCAATTTACTTTGTATGTGTCATTCTCTTTGTCATCCTTTCTTTATTTTTTTAGTTTCTTCTTGTCTTTCCTAAGAGAGGTGGCTTTTTAGTTTTTCTCGATCTAATTCTATCCCATCCAATGTGTTGATTTGTTAATTCTTTCCTGTCTGTCCCGCAGCCTGCGCTTCACTTTATGAATTTTCTTCGTGTGCCTCTGTTTATTTCGATCGCTGTCTCTATTTTGTTATTTTTTTCTCTCTCTTCAACCCTTGGCTTTTAAAATTTTGTTTCTATATGCAGCGGTAATCTAGTTTGCTGGCCCCGTCTTTAGTTCTCTGCTGGCTGTCCCGCACCTCTTCGCGTTTTCACGTTGCCTTCCACGTCTGCTTTTATCCAGCTCCCTATCCCTATTTTTTAATTCTTTCCCGCCTGTTGCGTACCCCGTCGCTTTTGAATGTTTCTTTCTCGCTCGTCTTTTCTCCGGTTTGCTCTCCCTATTTTTTGGTTTGGGGTGTTTTTTCTCTTCTCCTTACCCTGTCGCTTTTTAAATTTTATGTCTCCATTTACCTGGTTCCCTTTCCCTTGTTTTTAATTCTTTCCTGTCGTGTTCCATGTTGCTTTTAAAATTTTATTTCTGTGACTCCATTTACCTGGTTCACTGCCTCGTTTTTTTCTTTCCTGCATTTCCCATAGCCCATCGCTTTTTCTTTACTCTTTCGAATCTCCCTCTGCAGAGCTCCCCTTGACATTTTTTAAAATTCCCAGCCTCTCTGTCCCGTTCCTTTCTATTTCTCCCTCCATCCGTCTTACGTGCTCTGATTTTTATTTCTGGCCCGTGTTTGTCGCTTTTTCATTTCTCTTTCTATGACTGCCTCTGTCCGGCTTCCCGTCCATATTTTTTTTTTTTTTTCTTTTCCTTTTTAAATTCCTTCCGCTTTATTCCCCTGTTGCAGTTTTCTCTCTGTCTCCCTCTATCCAGTTTCCTGCCAGGGAAAAAATCCCCCTCCTCCGTCTCTCTGTCTCCTGCCTGCGGGTGTCTCCTTCTCTCTGTCCCTCTCTGCTCTTCCTGTCACCCTGCTCGGTCCTTTCCATCTCTCAGCCCTGCTCCCTCCCCCTCTTATTTATTGCTCCATCTCCCCATCCTCCTCCTCACTGCCCTCCATTTCTCTCTCTCTCTCTCTCTCTCCATCCTTGTGCGGCTCCCCGTCCCTCTTTTTTGTTCCCAGCATACCATTTTCTGGCTCCCTGTCCCACGCCTCTTCTCTACCGCCCTCTGTCCTTCCTCCTGCTTGCCTCTTCCCTCTTTTCCTTCTCGCCTGCTGCCTTTGGGCACCGAGCTTTGGAGCCAGCTCACTGCCGGCATTCCTAATGTGCATTAAGGAATAAACTGCTCCTGCCTCCTCTGTGCCCCTGGATGTGTTTGCAGCCCCTGGGTGCAGAGCTTGTGGCTGTGGACAGCTGCTGGGGAGGGGGGGATGTGTTGGGGGGCTTTGGCCAGGGCCCCTGTTGCCAATGGGCTCCAGCTGGGCCTGGAGCTGGGGCAGCCCCAGGTGTGGCCAGTGAGGCTGAGGATGGGGCTGGCCCTGCTGTGTGAAGGGGCTCTAGCTGTAAAGGGGGCTGCCAGGGCACGCCTGCCTGAGGGAGCTGACAAAGGGGAGCTGGCTGAGGAGGAGGGAACCCAAGGGGGCCCTGCAGGCAGGTGCCTCCAGCAAGGAACGGCCAGTCCCTGCAGCCACGAAGGGGCTCGCCGAGCCGTCCCTGACAGAACGCACCACCAGCACGCAGTGCTGGGAGCTCGGTGCCTCCACTGGCTGCATGGGTGAGCCGCTGGGAAGCCTGGAGGTAGAAGAGCATTGAGGCGCCTGCCGCTGAGGCAGAGAGAAAAGCGTTGGGGCGGTGAAGGTCTCCTGCCAGTGCCCGGAGCTGTGGTGAGTCACGCGTTCTCTCCTGCGCGGCCCGGTCCATCTCTGCCGCCCTTCCCCAGATCTCTGCCTGACCTCCCTGCCTGTCCCTGCTTCTGTCTCCCTCTCTGCCGGCCCACCTACCTTGTCCAGCTCCCCAAAACTTGTTACTCTTCTGCCAACTCTGCCCTGTACCACTTCACCTATCCAGGTTTTTTTTTTTCCCTCCGTTTTCCTCTCTGGGCTCCTTCTCCCTACTTCTTCGTGGTTTCCTGTGTTCCTTCTACCCCGTTGCATTTTAATTTCTCCTTCTATGTTTCCCTCTCTCCAACACCCTGTCTCTATTTTTTAATTCCTCTCACTCTCCTGTGCCCCATCGCTTTTTAAATGTTCTTTCCATGTTTCCTTCTAGCCATCTCCCTGTTGCTATTTTGTCATTATTTCCTGTGTTTCTTATACCCCGTTGCTTTTAAAATTTTCTTTAACTACAGTTCCTTCTAGCCATCTCCCTGTCCCTGCTTTTTTTAACACTCCTGTGTTGCTTGTCCTCGATCGCTGTTTAGGTTTCCTTTCTACTTTGTCCCCTCTCCATCTCCCTGTCCCTATGTTTTAATTCTTGTCTATCTTTCTCGTACTCAAGTGCTTTTTAAAATTCCTTCTACGTCTCCCTCTGTCTGGCTCCCTTCCTTGATTTTTTTTTTTTATTTTTTTTCTAAATTCTCCCCTATATTTCTCGTACCCCACGGCTCTTTAATTTCTCTTTCAACAATTCCCTTTATCTGGCTCCCTTCCCCTAAATTTTATTTCCTCCCTTTCTTCCGTATACCCTGTCACCTTTTAAATTTTCTTTCAGTGTTTCCTTCCCTTCTCTTCTCATCCCTCTTCCTATTTTTCAGTTCCTTCCTGTTTTTCTTGTAGTCCGACACTTTTAAAAATGTCTTTCTGTCTCCCTCTATCTGACTCGGGTCCCGATTCTTTTTAACTCCTCCCTCTCTGTCCTGTACCCAGTTGCTTTACAAATCTTCTTTCTAGGTCTCCACTTACTTAGTTTCCTGTCCTTCCTTTTTCATTTTTTTTCCTGTCTATACTGTACTCCGTCAGTTTAAAATTTTGGTTCTATGGCCACTTTTATCCATTGACCGTCTGTATTTTCTAATGCTCTCCCATCTATCCTGGCCCCTGTCGCTTCTTCAGTTTTCTTTCTACCTCTGCTTTTACCAAGCTCCCCATCCCTATTTTTGAATTCTTTCCCGCGTAGTGTATCCCCTCGCTTCTTACCTTTACTGCTACGTGTGCCTATTTTTGCCTCTGTTCTCACTTTTTAATTTGTTCTTGTCTTTCCTTAAAGCCACCACATTTCCAATTTTCTTTCTATGTCAAAGTTTATCCACTGTGCTGTCCCTATTTGTTATGTCTTCCTGTCTATCCTGTACCCTGTCGCTTTTAAGACTTTTCTTGCCATGTCTACTTTAACCAATTCACCGTCTGTCTTTTTTATTTGTTTCCTGCCTGCTCTGTACCCCATGGCTTTTGAAGTTTGCTATGTCTCTCTGTATATTTCTCCCTATTCGTATTTTGTAGCTTTTTCTTGTCTTTCCTTAATGCCTTTGCTTTTATGATTTTCTGCCTAGGTCTCCCTCTCATCACCCTACCCCAATTTTTAAGTGATTTTTCTTGTCTTTCCTTAATGCCTTTGCTTTTTGAATTTTCTTGCTGTGTCAACTTTTATCCCATTTTCTGTACCCATTTTTACTTTTTGTCCCGCCTGTCCTTTACCTGCTTGCTTTTCAAATTTTCCTTCCGCCTCTACTTTAACCACGTCGCTGTCTTTAACATTTTTCCTGCCTGTCTGGAACCCCTTGCTTTTTCACTTTTCATTCTATGTCTACTTTCATTGAACTCCCTGTCCACATATTTTCACTTATTCCTGTCTGTTGTGTGCCATGTCACTTTCAACGTTTTATTTCCAGGTGCATCTCTATTTTTTTTTTTACCCTAGCCTTCTTTTTTAATTTCTTCTTCTCTGTCTTAATGCCATCGCCTATTAGAGTTTCTTTCTATATCAACACTTATTATGTTTGCTGTCCCTATTTTTAAACCGTTTTCCGGTCTCTCCCGTACCCCGTCCCTTTTTAGACTTTCTTTCTATGTCTCTCTTTATCTAGTTTTCCGTCCCCATTTTTTGAATTTTTTCCTGTGTTTCCTGTACCCCAGCTTCTTACATTTTTGTTTCTGTGTGTGCAGGTTTCGGATGGGATAGAGTTAGTTTTCTTCACGGTAGCCGGTACTGGGCTACGTTTTTGGATTTGTGCTGAAAACAGCATTGATAGCACCGGGAGGTGTCGGTTACTGCTGAGCAGCGCTTGCGCCGCGTCAAGGGCTGCTCTGCTCCTCACCCTGCCCTGCCAGCGAGTGGGCTGGGCGTACACGAGGGGTTGGGAATGGTCGCGGCCGGGACGGCTGACCCAGCTGACCAAAGGGATATTCCAGACCGTATGACGTCGTGCTCAGCAATAAAACTGGGTGTGGGGGGGAGGTTGGTGGGTGGGGGGGACCGCTGCTCGGGACGGGCTGGGCATCGGTCGGGTAGTGGTGAGCATGTGTTTGCATTTGCATCGCTTGTTTGGTTTTTTTAAAATTTGTTTTTAATTATTAAACTTGTTTTGTATCAACCCACGAGAGTGTCTCTCTCATGTTTACCTTTCCAATTCTCCCCCCCATCCCAGCTGTATGGTGCTTACTTGCCAGCCAGGGTTAAACCATGACGCCCTTTCTACTTTTATGAAGCTGCCTATTGTTGATTTTTAAGTTTTTTAAATTTTTAAAAATACCTTAAAATACTTTAAATATTTTGAAAACCTGCCGCATACCTGGTCGCTTTTACAATTTTCTTTCTCTGTCTACTTTCATCCAGTTCACTGTCTTTACTTTGTAATGTATGCCTCTCTTTTCTGTGCCCCGTCGCTTCTAAGGTTCCTTTCTATTTCTCCGTTCACCGTCACTATTTTTTTTCATTTTCCTTGTCTGTCCTGTGCACAATCCCTTGTAAATTTTTCCTTCTACGTCTACTTTTATCAAGCTGCGTATCACTGTTTATTAATTCTTTCCTGGCTATCGTGTGCCCTGACCCTTTTACACTTTCTTTCTGCTTCTACATCTACTTTAACCTATTTGCTGTCTTTAGCATGTCTTTATTTCCTTAATCACCATTGCTTTTTAAATTTTCTGTCTACTTTTATCCCCTTCGCGGTCTTTATTTGCCTACCTTTACTTTTTTTTTCTTTAAAAAAATTCTTTCTTGTCTTTCCTTAACGCCGTCGCTTTTTAAGGGGTTTTTTCTACATCTCTTTTAGTTCGCTGTTCCACTTTTTGTAATACTTCATTTACTTCCCTAATCCCCCTCACTTCTTAAATGTTCTTCCTATGCCTACTTTCATTCCCCTTGCTGGCTGTTTTTCAGTATTGCTTCTCTTTGTTCTGTTCCATCGCTTTTTAGACTTTCTTTCTACGTCTTCGTTTTAGTTCACCGTCGCTTTTTTGAAATTTTTTCCTCATTTCCTTAGTCCCCGTTGCTTTCAAAACTTCCTACTTTTCTCTCGTTTGCCGTCTTTAGTGTTTAATTATTTTTTCTTGGCTTTCCTTCGTGCCGCCGCTGTTTAGATTTTGCCTCTACGTCTCCGCTTTAGTTCGCCGTCCCCATTTTAAAATTTTTTCCTTAGTTCTTTAATCCCCGCTGCTTTTAAAATGGTCTGTCGTCTTTGATCCCGTTTGCTGTCTTTATTTTGCTGTCTTTATTTTTTAGTTATTTCTTCTCTCTCCTTAGTGCCGTCGCTTTTAAACTTTTCTTACGACCTCTGTTGGAGTTGGCTGTCGCTAGTGAATTTTTTGCCTTTTTTCCCCACTAACTCCCATCGCTTTTTAAACGCAGTTTCTATGCCTACTCTTCTTCCCGTCCATATCTTTATTTTTCATTATTTCTTGTCTGTCTTCAGGGCCATAGCCTTTTAAGTTTTCTTTCTACTTCTCCATTTTAGTTCAGTGTCGCTATGATTTCCTTTTTTCCTTATTTCCGTAATCCCTGGTGCTTTTACAGTTTTCTGTCTAATTTTATCCCGGTTGGTGTCTTTCTTTAATTGCTACTTATCTGTCCTTAGTGCCGGCGCTTTACAAATTTTCTTTCTACGTCGGTTTCAGTTCGCTGTCCCTATTTTTAAATTTTTCTTCCATTCGTTTCCGTAATTGCCATCGCTTGCTAAATTTTCTACTTTCACCCCGTTTGCTGTCTTTATTTTGCTTTCTTTTCCTTCAATTTTTTTTTCTTCTCTCTCGCTAGTGCCCTTGCTTTTTAAGGCTTTTTTCCTACATCTCTCTTAGTTTACTGTCCCTATATTTTAATTTTGCCGTTTATTTCCCTAATGCCCCTCGCTTTTTTAACATTAGTTCTATGCTGACTTGTATTCCCTTCGTTATCTTTATTTTTAATTATATCTTGTCTTTCCTCAGTCCCGTTGCTTTTTAGATTTTCTTTCTACGTCTCCGGTTTAGTTCACCGTCCCTATTTGAACATTTTTTTGTTCTTTCTTCAGTCCCCATTGCTTTTAAGATTTTCTCTCTAAGTTTATCCCGTTTACTGTCTTTATTTTTTAATTATTTCTTCTCTTTCCTTAGTGCCTTAGTCGCTTTTTACAATTTCTGTCCGTCTTTGTTTAGTTTGCTGTTGCTACTTTTTTAATGCTTGCCTCTCTTAGTCCCTTGGCTTTGAAAGTTTTGCTTCTATGTATACTTTTATCTCGTTTGGGGTTGGGTTTTTTTTTTTTCCACATTTTCTCCTGTTTGTCCTCTACCCAGTAGTTTTTGAAATTTTCTTTCTACTTCTTCCTGTGTCAAGCTTCCTATCCTTATTTTTCAGTAGTTTTCAGTAGGTTGTGTACCCCGTTGCTTTTTCAATTTACTTTGTATGTGTCATTCTCTTTGTCATCCTTTCTTTATTTTTTTAGTTTCTTCTTGTCTTTCCTAAGAGAGGTGGCTTTTTAGTTTTTCTCGATCTAATTCTATCCCATCCAATGTGTTGATTTGTTAATTCTTTCCTGTCTGTCCCGCAGCCTGCGCTTCACTTTATGAATTTTCTTCGTGTGCCTCTGTTTATTTCGATCGCTGTCTCTATTTTGTTATTTTTTTCTCTCTCTTCAACCCTTGGCTTTTAAAATTTTGTTTCTACATGCACCGGTAATCTAGTTTGCTGTCCCTGTCTTTAGTCCTCTGCTGGCTGTCCCGCACCTCTTCGTTTTCACGTTGCCTTCCACGTCTGCTTTTATCCAGCTCCCTATCCCTATTTTTTAATTCTTTCCCGCCTGTTGCGTACCCCGTCGCTTTTGAATGTTTCTTTCTCGCTCGTCTTTTCTCCGGTTTGCTCTCCCTATTTTTTGGTTTGGGGCGTTTTTTCTCTTCTCCTTACCCTGTCGCTTTTTAAATTTTATGTCTCCATTTACCTGGTTCCCTTTCCCTTGTTTTTAATTCTTTCCTGTCATGTTCCATGTTGCTTTTAAAATTTTATTTCTGTGACTCCATTTACCTGGTTCACTGCCTCGTTTTTTTCTTTCCTGCATTTCCCATAGCCCATCGCTTTTTCTTTACTCTTTCGAATCTCCCTCTGCAGAGCTCCCCTTGACAATTTTTAAAATTCCCGGCCTCTCTGTCCCGTTCCTTTCTATTTCTCCCTCCATCCGTCTTACGTGCTCTGATTTTTATTTCTGGCCCGTGTTTGTCGCTTTTTCATTTCTCTTTCTATGACTGCCTCTGTCCGGCTTCCCGTCCATATTTTTTTTTTTTTCTTTTCCTTTTTAAATTCCTTCCGCTTTATTCCCCTGTTGCAGTTTTCTCTCTGTCTCCCTCTATCCAGTTTCCTGCCGGGGAAAAAATCCCCCTCCTCCGTCTCTCTGTCTCCTGCCTGCGGGTGTCTCCTTCTCTCTGTCCCTCTCTGCTCTTCCTGTCACCCTGCTCGGTCCTTTCCATCTCTCAGCCCTGCTCCCTCCCCCTCTTATTTATTGCTCCATCTCCCCATCCTCCTCCTCACTGCCCTCCATTTCTCTCTCTCTCTCTCTCCATCCTTGTGCGGCTCCCCGTCCCTCTTTTTTGTTCCCAGCATACCATTTTCTGGCTCCCTGTCCCACGCCTCTTCTCTACCGCCCTCTGTCCTTCCTCCTGCTTGCCTCTTCCCTCTTTTCCTTCTCGCCTGCTGCCTTTGGGCACCGAGCCTTGGAGCCAGCTCACTGCCGGCATTCCTAATGTGCATTAAGGAATAAACTGCTCCTGCCTCCTCTGTGCCCCTGGATGTGTTTGCAGCCCCTGGGTGCAGAGCTTGTGGCTGTGGACAGCTGCTGGGGAGGGGGGGATGTGTTGGGGGGCTTTGGCCAGGGCCCCTGTTGCCAATGGGCTCCAGCTGGGCCTGGAGCTGGGGCAGCCCCAGGTGTGGCCAGTGAGGCTGAGGATGGGGCTGGCCCTGCTGTGTGAAGGGGCTCTAGCTGTAAAGGGGGCTGCCAGGGCACGCCTGCCTGAGGGAGCTGACAAAGGGGAGCTGGCTGAGGAGGAGGGAACCCAAGGGGGCCCTGCAGGCAGGTGCCTCCAGCAAGGAACGGCCAGTCCCTGCAGCCACGAAGGGGCTCGCCGAGCCGTCCCTGACAGAACGCACCACCAGCACGCAGTGCTGGGAGCTCGGTGCCTCCACTGGCTGCATGGGTGAGCCGCTGGGAAGCCTGGAGGTAGAAGAGCATTGAGGCGCCTGCCGCTGAGGCAGAGAGAAAAGCGTTGGGGCGGTGAAGGTCTCCTGCCAGTGCCCGGAGCTGCGGTGAGTCACGCGTTCTCTCCTGTGCGGCCCGGTCCATCTCTGCCACCCTTCCCCAGATCTCTGCCTGACCTCCCTGCCTGTCCCTGCTTCTGTCTCCCTCTCTGCCGGCCCACCTACCTTGTCCAGCTCCCCAAAACTTGTTACTCTTCTGCCAACTCTGCCCTGTACCACTTCACCTATCCAGGTTTTTTTTTTTTCCCTCCGTTTTCCTCTCTGGGCTCCTTCTCCCTACTTCTTCGTGGTTTCCTGTGTTCCTTCTACCCCGTTGCATTTTAATTTCTCCTTCTATGTTTCCCTCTCTCCAACACCCTGTCTCTATTTTTTAATTCCTCTCACTCTCCTGTGCCCCATCGCTTTTTAAATGTTCTTTCCATGTTTCCTTCTAGCCATCTCCCTGTTGCTATTTTGTCATTATTTCCTGTGTTTCTTATACCCCGTTGCTTTTAAAATTTTCTTTAACTACAGTTCCTTCTAGCCATCTCCCTGTCCCTGCTTTTTTTAACACTCCTGTGTTGCTTGTCCTCGATCGCTGTTTAGGTTTCCTTTCTACTTTGTCCCCTCTCCATCTCCCTGTCCCTATGTTTTAATTCTTGCCTATCTTTCTCGTACTCAAGTGCTTTTTAAAATTCCTTCTACGTCTCCCTCTGTCTGGCTCCCTTCCTTGATTTTTTTTTTTTTTTTTTTTTTTAATTCTCCCCTATATTTCTCGTACCCCACTGCTCTTTAATTTCTCTTTCAACAATTCCCTTTATCTGGCTCCCTTCCCCTAAATTTTATTTCCTCCCTTTCTTCCGTATACCCTGTCACCTTTTAAATTTTCTTTCAGTGTTTCCTTCCCTTCTCTTCTCATCCCTCTTCCTATTTTTCAGTTCCTTCCTGTTTTTCTTGTAGTCCGACACTTTTAAAAATGTCTTTCTGTCTCCCTCTATCTGACTCGGGTCCCGATTCTTTTTAACTCCTCCCTCTCTGTCCTGTACCCAGTTGCTTTACAAATCTTCTTTCTAGGTCTCCACTTACTTAGTTTCCTGTCCTTCCTTTTTCATTTTTTTTCCTGTCTATACTGTACTCCGTCAGTTTAAAATTTTGTTTCTATGGCCACTTTTATCCATTGACCGTCTGTATTTTCTAATGCTCTCCCATCTATCCTGGCCCCTGTCGCTTCTTCAGTTTTCTTTCTACCTCTGCTTTTACCAAGCTCCCCATCCCTATTTTTGAATTCTTTCCCGCGTAGTGTATCCCCTCGCTTCTTACCTTTACTGCTACGTGTGCCTATTTTTGCCTCTGTTCTCACTTTTTAATTTGTTCTTGTCTTTCCTTAAAGCCACCACATTTCCCATTTTCTTTCTATGTCAAAGTTTATCCACTGTGCTGTCCCTATTTGTTATGTCTTCCTGTCTATCCTGTACCCTGTCGCTTTTAAGACTTTTCTTGCCATGTCTACTTTAACCAATTCACCGTCTGTCTTTTTTATTTGTTTCCTGTCTGCTCTGTACCCCATGGCTTTTGAAGTTTGCTATGTCTCTCTGTATATTTCTCCCTATTCGTATTTTGTAGCTTTTTCTTGTCTTTCCTTAATACCTTTGCTTTTATGATTTTCTGCCTAGGTCTCCCTCTCATCACCCTACCCCAATTTTTAAGTGATTTTTCTTGTCTTTCCTTACTGCCTTTGCTTTTTGAATTTTCTTGCTGTGTCAACTTTTATCCCATTTTCTGTACCCATTTTTAATTTTTGTCCCGCCTGTCCTTTACCTGCTTGCTTTTCAAATTTTCCTTCCGCGTCTACTTTAACCACGTCGCTGTCTTTATTTTTAACATTTTTCCTGCCTGTCTGGAACCCCTTGCTTTTTCACTTTTCATTCTATGTCTACTTTCATTGAACTCCCTATCCACATATTTTCACTTATTCCTGTCTGTTGTGTGCCATGTCACTTTCAACGTTTTATTTCCAGGTGCATCTCTATTTTTTTTTTTACCCTAGCCTTCTTTTTTAATTTGTTCTTCTCTGTCTTAATGCCATCGCCTATTAAAGTTTCTTTCTATATCAACACTTATTATGTTTGCTGTCCCTATTTTTAAACCGTTTTCCTGTCTCTCCCGTACCCCGTCCCTTTTTAGACTTTCTTTCTATGTCTCTCTTTATCTAGTTTTCCGTCCCCATTTTTTGAATTTTTTCCTGTGTTTCCTGTACCACAGCTTCTTACATTTTTGTTTCTGTGTGTGCAGGTTTCGGATGGGATAGAGTTAGTTTTCTTCACGGTAGCTGGTACTGGGCTACGTTTTTGGATTTGTGCTGAAAACAGCATTGATAGCACCGGGAGGTGTCGGTTACTGCTGAGCAGCGCTTGCGCCGCGTCAAGGGCTGCTCTGCTCCTCACCCTGCCCTGCCAGCGAGTGGGCTGGGCGTACACGAGGGGTTGGGAATGGTCGCGGCCGGGACGGCTGACCCAGCTGACCAAAGGGATATTCCAGACCGTATGACGTCGTGCTCAGCAATAAAACTGGGTGGGGGGGGGGAGGTTGGTGGGTGGGGGGGACCGCTGCTCGGGACGGGCTGGGCATCGGTCGGGTAGTGGTGAGCATGTGTTTGCATTTGCATCGCTTGTTTGGTTTTTTTAAAATTTGTTTTTAATTATTAAACTTGTTTTGTATCAACCCACGAGAGTGTCTCTCTCATGTTTACCTTTCCAATTCTCCCCCCCATCCCAGCTGTATGGTGCTTACTTGCCAGCCAGGGTTAAACCATGACGCCCTTTCTACTTTTATGAAGCTGCCTATTGTTGATTTTTAAGTTTTTTAAATTTTTAAAAATACCTTAAAATACTTTCAATATTTAAATATTTTGAAAACCTGCCGCGTACCTGGTCGCTTTTACAATTTTCTTTCTCTGTCTACTTTCATCCAGTTCACTGTCTTTATTTTGTAATGTATGCCTCTCTTTTCTGTGCCCCGTCGCTTCTAAGGTTCCTTTCTATTTCTCCGTTCACCGTCACTATTTTTTTTCATTTTCCTTGTCTGTCCTGTGCACAATCCCTTGTAAATTTTTCCTTCTACGTCTACTTTTATCAAGCTGCGTATCACTGTTTATTAATTCTTTCCTGGCTATCGTGTGCCCTGACCCTTTTACACTTTCTTTCTGCTTCTACATCTACTTTAACCTATTTGCTGTCTTTAGCATGTCTTTATTTCCTTAATCACCATTGCTTTTTAAATTTTCTGTCTACTTTTATCCCCTTCGCGGTCTTTATTTGCCTACCTTTACTTTTTTTTTCTTTAAAAAAATTCTTTCTTGTCTTTCCTTAACGCCGTCGCTTTTTAAGGGGTTTTTTCTACATCTCTTTTAGTTCGCTGTTCCACTTTTTGTAATACTTCATTTACTTCCCTAATCCCCCTCACTTCTTAAATGTTCTTCCTATGCCTACTTTCATTCCCCTTGCTGGCTGTTTTTCAGTATTGCTTCTCTTTGTTCTGTTCCATCGCTTTTTAGACTTTCTTTCTACGTCTTCGTTTTAGTTCACCGTCGCTTTTTTGAAATTTTTTCCTCATTTCCTTAGTCCCCGTTGCTTTCAAAACTTCCTACTTTTCTCTCGTTTGCCGTCTTTAGTGTTTAATTATTTTTTCTTGGCTTTCCTTCGTGCCGCCGCTGTTTAGATTTTGCCTCTACGTCTCCGCTTTAGTTCGCCGTCCCCATTTTAAAATTTTTTCCTTAGTTCTTTAATCCCCGCTGCTTTTAAAATGGTCTGTCGTCTTTGATCCCGTTTGCTGTCTTTATTTTGCTGTCTTTATTTTTTAGTTATTTCTTCTCTCTCCTTAGTGCCGTCGCTTTTAAACTTTTCTTACGACCTCTGTTGGAGTTGGCTGTCGCTAGTGAATTTTTTGCCTTTTTTCCCCACTAACTCCCATCGCTTTTTAAACGCAGTTTCTATGCCTACCCTTCTTCCCGTCCATATCTTTATTTTTCATTATTTCTTGTCTGTCTTCAGGGCCATAGCCTTTTAAGTTTTCTTTCTACTTCTCCATTTTAGTTCAGTGTCGCTATGATTTCCTTTTTTCCTTATTTCCGTAGTCCCTGGTGCTTTTACAGTTTTCTGTCTATTTTTATCCCGGTTGGTGTCTTTCTTTAATTGCTACTTATCTGTCCTTAGTGCCGGCGCTTTACAAATTTTCTTTCTACGTCGGTTTCAGTTCGCTGTCCCTATTTTTAAATTTTTCTTCCATTCGTTTCCGTAATTGCCATCGCTTGCTAAATTTTCTACTTTCACCCCGTTTGCTGTCTTTATTTTGCTTTCTTTTCCTTCAATTTTTTTTTCTTCTCTCTCGCTAGTGCCCTTGCTTTTTAAGGCTTTTTTCCTACATCTCTCTTAGTTTACTGTCCCTATATTTTAATTTTGCCGTTTATTTCCCTAATGCCCCTCGCTTTTTTAACATTAGTTCTATGCTGACTTGTATTCCCTTCGTTATCTTTATTTTTAATTATATCTTGTCTTTCCTCAGTCCCGTTGCTTTTTAGATTTTCTTTCTACGTCTCCGGTTTAGTTCACAGTCCCTATTTGAACATTTTTTTGTTCTTTCTTCAGTCCCCATTGCTTTTAAGATTTTCTCTCTAAGTTTATCCCGTTTACTGTCTTTATTTTTTAATTATTTCTTCTCTTTCCTTAGTGCCTTAGTCGCTTTTTACAATTTCTGTCCGTCTTTGTTTAGTTTGCTGTTGCTACTTTTTTAATGCTTGCCTCTCTTAGTCCCTTGGCTTTGAAAGTTTTGCTTCTATGTATACTTTTATCTCGTTTGGGGTTGGGTTTTTTTTTTTTCCACATTTTCTCCTGTTTGTCCTCTACCCAGTAGTTTTTGAAATTTTCTTTCTACTTCTTCCTGTGTCAAGCTTCCTATCCTTATTTTTCAGTAGTTTTCAGTAGGTTGTGTACCCCGTTGCTTTTTCAATTTACTTTGTATGTGTCATTCTCTTTGTCATCCTTTCTTTATTTTTTTAGTTTCTTCTTGTCTTTCCTAAGAGAGGTGGCTTTTTAGTTTTTCTCGATCTAATTCTATCCCATCCAATGTGTTGATTTGTTAATTCTTTCCTGTCTGTCCCGCAGCCTGCGCTTCACTTTATGAATTTTCTTCGTGTGCCTCTGTTTATTTCGATCGCTGTCTCTATTTTGTTATTTTTTTCTCTCTCTTCAACCCTTGGCTTTTAAAATTTTGTTTCTACATGCACCGGTAATCTAGTTTGCTGTCCCTGTCTTTAGTCCTCTGCTGGCTGTCCCGCACCTCTTCGTTTTCACGTTGCCTTCCACGTCTGCTTTTATCCAGCTCCCTATCCCTATTTTTTAATTCTTTCCCGCCTGTTGCGTACCCCGTCGCTTTTGAATGTTTCTTTCTCGCTCGTCTTTTCTCCGGTTTGCTCTCCCTATTTTTTGGTTTGGGGCGTTTTTTCTCTTCTCCTTACCCTGTCGCTTTTTAAATTTTATGTCTCCATTTACCTGGTTCCCTTTCCCTTGTTTTTAATTCTTTCCTGTCATGTTCCATGTTGCTTTTAAAATTTTATTTCTGTGACTCCATTTACCTGGTTCACTGCCTCGTTTTTTTCTTTCCTGCATTTCCCATAGCCCATCGCTTTTTCTTTACTCTTTCGAATCTCCCTCTGCAGAGCTCCCCTTGACAATTTTTAAAATTCCCGGCCTCTCTGTCCCGTTCCTTTCTATTTCTCCCTCCATCCGTCTTACGTGCTCTGATTTTTATTTCTGGCCCGTGTTTGTCGCTTTTTCATTTCTCTTTCTATGACTGCCTCTGTCCGGCTTCCCGTCCATATTTTTTTTTTTTCTTTTCCTTTTTAAATTCCTTCCGCTTTATTCCCCTGTTGCAGTTTTCTCTCTGTCTCCCTCTATCCAGTTTCCTGCCGGGGAAAAAATCCCCCTCCTCCGTCTCTCTGTCTCCTGCCTGCGGGTGTCTCCTTCTCTCTGTCCCTCTCTGCTCTTCCTGTCACCCTGCTCGGTCCTTTCCATCTCTCAGCCCTGCTCCCTCCCCCTCTTATTTATTGCTCCATCTCCCCATCCTCCTCCTCACTGCCCTCCATTTCTCTCTCTCTCTCTCTCCATCCTTGTGCGGCTCCCCGTCCCTCTTTTTTGTTCCCAGCATACCATTTTCTGGCTCCCTGTCCCACGCCTCTTCTCTACCGCCCTCTGTCCTTCCTCCTGCTTGCCTCTTCCCTCTTTTCCTTCTTGCCTGCTGCCTTTGGGCACCGAGCCTTGGAGCCAGCTCACTGCCGGCATTCCTAATGTGCATTAAGGAATAAACTGTTCCTGCCTCCTCTGTGCCCCTGGATGTGTTTGCAGCCCCTGGGTGCAGAGCTTGTGGCTGTGGACAGGTGCTGGGGAGGGGGGGATGTGTTGGGGGGCTTTGGCCAGGGCCCCTGTTGCCAATGGGCTCCAGCTGGGCCTGGAGCTGGGGCAGCCCCAGGTGTGGCCAGTGAGGCTGAGGATGGGGCTGGCCCTGCTGTGTGAAGGGGCTCTAGCTGTAAAGGGGGCTGCCAGGGCACGCCTGCCTGAGGGAGCTGACAAAGGGGAGCTGGCTGAGGAGGAGGGAACCCAAGGGGGCCCTGCAGGCAGGTGCCTCCAGCAAGGAACGGCCAGTCCCTGCAGCCACGAAGGGGCTCGCCGAGCCGTCCCTGACAGAACGCACCACCAGCACGCAGTGCTGGGAGCTCGGTGCCTCCACTGGCTGCATGGGTGAGCCGCTGGGAAGCCTGGAGGTAGAAGAGCATTGAGGCGCCTGCCGCTGAGGCAGAGAGAAAAGCGTTGGGGCGGTGAAGGTCTCCTGCCAGTGCCCGGAGCTGCGGTGAGTCACGCGTTCTCTCCTGTGCGGCCCGGTCCATCTCTGCCACCCTTCCCCAGATCTCTGCCTGACCTCCCTGCCTGTCCCTGCTTCTGTCTCCCTCTCTGCCGGCCCACCTACCTTGTCCAGCTCCCCAAAACTTGTTACTCTTCTGCCAACTCTGCCCTGTACCACTTCACCTATCCAGGTTTTTTTTTTTTCCCTCCGTTTTCCTCTCTGGGCTCCTTCTCCCTACTTCTTCGTGGTTTCCTGTGTTCCTTCTACCCCGTTGCATTTTAATTTCTCCTTCTATGTTTCCCTCTCTCCAACACCCTGTCTCTATTTTTTAATTCCTCTCACTCTCCTGTGCCCCATCGCTTTTTAAATGTTCTTTCCATGTTTCCTTCTAGCCATCTCCCTGTTGCTATTTTGTCATTATTTCCTGTGTTTCTTATACCCCGTTGCTTTTAAAATTTTCTTTAACTACAGTTCCTTCTAGCCATCTCCCTGTCCCTGCTTTTTTTAACACTCCTGTGTTGCTTGTCCTCGATCGCTGTTTAGGTTTCCTTTCTACTTTGTCCCCTCTCCATCTCCCTGTCCCTATGTTTTAATTCTTGCCTATCTTTCTCGTACTCAAGTGCTTTTTAAAATTCCTTCTACGTCTCCCTCTGTCTGGCTCCCTTCCTTGATTTTTTTTTTTTTTTTTTTTTTTAATTCTCCCCTATATTTCTCGTACCCCACTGCTCTTTAATTTCTCTTTCAACAATTCCCTTTATCTGGCTCCCTTCCCCTAAATTTTATTTCCTCCCTTTCTTCCGTATACCCTGTCACCTTTTAAATTTTCTTTCAGTGTTTCCTTCCCTTCTCTTCTCATCCCTCTTCCTATTTTTCAGTTCCTTCCTGTTTTTCTTGTAGTCCGACACTTTTAAAAATGTCTTTCTGTCTCCCTCTATCTGACTCGGGTCCCGATTCTTTTTAACTCCTCCCTCTCTGTCCTGTACCCAGTTGCTTTACAAATCTTCTTTCTAGGTCTCCACTTACTTAGTTTCCTGTCCTTCCTTTTTCATTTTTTTTCCTGTCTATACTGTACTCCGTCAGTTTAAAATTTTGTTTCTATGGCCACTTTTATCCATTGACCGTCTGTATTTTCTAATGCTCTCCCATCTATCCTGGCCCCTGTCGCTTCTTCAGTTTTCTTTCTACCTCTGCTTTTACCAAGCTCCCCATCCCTATTTTTGAATTCTTTCCCGCGTAGTGTATCCCCTCGCTTCTTACCTTTACTGCTACGTGTGCCTATTTTTGCCTCTGTTCTCACTTTTTAATTTGTTCTTGTCTTTCCTTAAAGCCACCACATTTCCCATTTTCTTTCTATGTCAAAGTTTATCCACTGTGCTGTCCCTATTTGTTATGTCTTCCTGTCTATCCTGTACCCTGTCGCTTTTAAGACTTTTCTTGCCATGTCTACTTTAACCAATTCACCGTCTGTCTTTTTTATTTGTTTCCTGTCTGCTCTGTACCCCATGGCTTTTGAAGTTTGCTATGTCTCTCTGTATATTTCTCCCTATTCGTATTTTGTAGCTTTTTCTTGTCTTTCCTTAATACCTTTGCTTTTATGATTTTCTGCCTAGGTCTCCCTCTCATCACCCTACCCCAATTTTTAAGTGATTTTTCTTGTCTTTCCTTACTGCCTTTGCTTTTTGAATTTTCTTGCTGTGTCAACTTTTATCCCATTTTCTGTACCCATTTTTAATTTTTGTCCCGCCTGTCCTTTACCTGCTTGCTTTTCAAATTTTCCTTCCGCGTCTACTTTAACCACGTCGCTGTCTTTATTTTTAACATTTTTCCTGCCTGTCTGGAACCCCTTGCTTTTTCACTTTTCATTCTATGTCTACTTTCATTGAACTCCCTGTCCACATATTTTCACTTATTCCTGTCTGTTGTGTGCCATGTCACTTTCAACGTTTTATTTCCAGGTGCATCTCTATTTTTTTTTTTTACCCTAGCCTTCTTTTTTAATTTGTTCTTCTCTGTCTTAATGCCATCGCCTATTAAAGTTTCTTTCTATATCAACACTTATTATGTTTGCTGTCCCTATTTTTAAACCGTTTTCCTGTCTCTCCCGTACCCCGTCCCTTTTTAGACTTTCTTTCTATGTCTCTCTTTATCTAGTTTTCCGTCCCCATTTTTTGAATTTTTTCCTGTGTTTCCTGTACCACAGCTTCTTACATTTTTGTTTCTGTGTGTGCAGGTTTCGGATGGGATAGAGTTAGTTTTCTTCACGGTAGCTGGTACTGGGCTACGTTTTTGGATTTGTGCTGAAAACAGCATTGATAGCACCGGGAGGTGTCGGTTACTGCTGAGCAGCGCTTGCGCCGCGTCAAGGGCTGCTCTGCTCCTCACCCTGCCCTGCCAGCGAGTGGGCTGGGCGTACACGAGGGGTTGGGAATGGTCGCGGCCGGGACGGCTGACCCAGCTGACCAAAGGGATATTCCAGACCGTATGACGTCGTGCTCAGCAATAAAACTGGGTGGGGGGGGGGGAGGTTGGTGGGTGGGGGGGACCGCTGCTCGGGACGGGCTGGGCATCGGTCGGGTAGTGGTGAGCATGTGTTTGCATTTGCATCGCTTGTTTGGTTTTTTTAAAATTTGTTTTTAATTATTAAACTTGTTTTGTATCAACCCACGAGAGTGTCTCTCTCATGTTTACCTTTCCAATTCTCCCCCCCATCCCAGCTGTATGGTGCTTACTTGCCAGCCAGGGTTAAACCATGACGCCCTTTCTACTTTTATGAAGCTGCCTATTGTTGATTTTTAAGTTTTTTAAATTTTTAAAAATACCTTAAAATACTTTCAATATTTAAATATTTTGAAAACCTGCCGCGTACCTGGTCGCTTTTACAATTTTCTTTCTCTGTCTACTTTCATCCAGTTCACTGTCTTTATTTTGTAATGTATGCCTCTCTTTTCTGTGCCCCGTCGCTTCTAAGGTTCCTTTCTATTTCTCCGTTCACCGTCACTATTTTTTTTCATTTTCCTTGTCTGTCCTGTGCACAATCCCTTGTAAATTTTTCCTTCTACGTCTACTTTTATCAAGCTGCGTATCACTGTTTATTAAATCTTTCCTGGCTATCGTGTGCCCTGACCCTTTTACACTTTCTTTCTGCTTCTACATCTACTTTAACCTATTTGCTGTCTTTAGCATGTCTTTATTTCCTTAATCACCATTGCTTTTTAAATTTTCTGTCTACTTTTATCCCCTTCGCGGTCTTTATTTGCCTACCTTTACTTTTTTTTTTTTTTAAAAATTCTTTCTTGTCTTTCCTTAACGCCGTCGCTTTTTAAGGGGTTTTTTCTACATCTCTTTTAGTTCGCTGTTCCACTTTTTGTAATACTTCATTTACTTCCCTAATCCCCCTCACTTCTTAAATGTTCTTCCTATGCCTACTTTCATTCCCCTTGCTGGCTGTTTTTCAGTATTGCTTCTCTTTGTTCTGTTCCATCGCTTTTTAGACTTTCTTTCTACGTCTTCGTTTTAGTTCACCGTCGCTTTTTTGAAATTTTTTCCTCATTTCCTTAGTCCCCGTTGCTTTCAAAACTTCCTACTTTTCTCTCGTTTGCCGTCTTTAGTGTTTAATTATTTTTTCTTGGCTTTCCTTCGTGCCGCCGCTGTTTAGATTTTGCCTCTACGTCTCCGCTTTAGTTCGCCGTCCCCATTTTAAAATTTTTTCCTTAGTTCTTTAATCCCCGCTGCTTTTAAAATGGTCTGTCGTCTTTGATCCCGTTTGCTGTCTTTATTTTGCTGTCTTTATTTTTTAGTTATTTCTTCTCTCTCCTTAGTGCCGTCGCTTTTAAACTTTTCTTACGACCTCTGTTGGAGTTGGCTGTCGCTAGTGAATTTTTTGCCTTTTTTCCCCACTAACTCCCATCGCTTTTTAAACGCAGTTTCTATGCCTACTCTTCTTCCCGTCCATATCTTTATTTTTCATTATTTCTTGTCTGTCTTCAGGGCCATAGCCTTTTAAGTTTTCTTTCTACTTCTCCATTTTAGTTCAGGGTCGCTATGATTTCCTTTTTTCCTTATTTCCGTAATCCCTGGTGCTTTTACAGTTTTCTGTCTAATTTTATCCCGGTTGGTGTCTTTCTTTAATTGCTACTTATCTGTCCTTAGTGCCGGCGCTTTACAAATTTTCTTTCTACGTCGGTTTCAGTTCGCTGTCCCTATTTTTAAATTTTTCTTCCATTCGTTTCCGTAATCGCCATCGCTTGCTAAATTTTCTACTTTCACCCCGTTTGCTGTCTTTATTTTGCTTTCTTTTCCTTTAATTTTTTTTTCTTCTCTCTCGCTAGTGCCCTTGCTTTTTAAGGCTTTTTTCCTACATCTCTCTTAGTTTACTGTCCCTATATTTCGATTTTGCCCTTTATTTCCCTAATGCCCCTCGCTTTTTTAACGTTAGTTCTATGCTGACTTGTATTCCCTTCGTTATCTTTATTTTTAATTATTTCTTGTCTTTCCTCAGTCCCGTTGCTTTTTAGATTTTCTTTCTACGTCTCCGGTTTAGTTCACCGTCCCTATTTGAACATTTTTTTGTTCTTTCTTCAGTCCCCATTGCTTTTAAGATTTTCTCTCTAAGTTTATCCCGTTTACTGTCTTTATTTTTTAATTATTTCTTCTCTTTCCTTAGTGCCTTAGTCGCTTTTTACAATTTCTGTCCGTCTTTGTTTAGTTTGCTGTTGCTACTTTTTTAATGCTTGCCTCTCTTAGTCCCTTGGCTTTGAAAGTTTTGCTTCTATGTATACTTTTATCTCGTTTGGGGTTGGTTTTTTTTTTTTTTTACATTTTCTCCTGTTTGTCCTCTACCCAGTAGTTTTTGAAATTTTCTTTCTACCTCTTCCTGTGTCAAGCTTCCTATCCTTATTTTTCAGTAGTTTTCAGTAGGTTGTGTACCCCGTTGCTTTTTCAATTTGCTTTGTATGTGTCATTCTCTTTGTCATCCTTTCTTTATTTTTTTAGTTTCTTCTTGTCTTTCCTAAGAGAGGTGGCTTTTTAGTTTTTCTCGATCTAATTCTATCCCATCCAATGTGTTGATTTGTTAATTCTTTCCTGTCTGTCCCGCAGCCTGCGCTTCACTTTATGAATTTTCTTCGTGTGCCTCTGTTTATTTCGATCGCTGTCTCTATTTTGTTATTTTTTTCTCTCTCTTCAACCCTTGGCTTTTAAAATTTTGTTTCTATATGCACCGGTAATCTAGTTTGCTGGCCCTGTCTTTAGTTCTCTGCTGGCTGTCCCGCACCTCTTCGCGTTTTCACGTTGCCTTCCACGTCTGCTTTTATCCAGCTCCCTATCCCTATTTTTTAATTCTTTCCCGCCTGTTGCGTACCCCGTCGCTTTTGAATGTTTCTTTCTCGCTCGTCTTTTCTCCGGTTTGCTCTCCCTATTTTTTGGTTTGGGGTGTTTTTTCTCTTCTCCTTACCCTGTCGCTTTTTAAATTTTATGTCTCCATTTACCTGGTTCCCTTTCCCTTGTTTTTAATTCTTTCCTGTCGTGTTCCATGTTGCTTTTAAAATTTTATTTCTGTGACTCCATTTACCTGGTTCACTGCCTCGTTTTTTTCTTTCCTGCATTTCCCATAGCCCATCGCTTTTTCTTTACTCTTTCGAATCTCCCTCTGCAGAGCTCCCCTTGACAATTTTTAAAATTCCCGGCCTCTCTGTCCCGTTCCTTTCTATTTCTCCCTCCATCCGTCTTACGTGCTCTGATTTTTATTTCTGGCCCGTGTTTGTCGCTTTTTCATTTCTCTTTCTATGACTGCCTCTGTCCGGCTTCCCGTCCATATTTTTTTTTTTTTTTTTCTTTTTAAATTCCTTCCGCTTTATTCCCCTGTTGCAGTTTTCTCTCTGTCTCCCTCTATCCAGTTTCCTGCCGGGGAAAAAATCCCCCTCCTCCGTCTCTCTGTCTCCTGCCTGCGGGTGTCTCCTTCTCTCTGTCCCTCTCTGCTCTTCCTGTCACCCTGCTCGGTCCTTTCCATCTCTCAGCCCTGCTCCCTCCCCCTCTTATTTATTGCTCCATCTCCCCATCCTCCTCCTCACTGCCCTCCATTTCTCTCTCTCTCTCTCTCTCCATCCTTGTGCGGCTCCCCGTCCCTCTTTTTTGTTCCCAGCATACCATTTTCTGGCTCCCTGTCCCACGCCTCTTCTCTACCGCCCTCTGTCCTTCCTCCTGCTTGCCTCTTCCCTCTTTTCCTTCTCGCCTGCTGCCTTTGGGCACCGAGCCTTGGAGCCAGCTCACTGCCGGCATTCCTAATGTGCATTAAGGAATAAACTGTTCCTGCCTCCTCTGTGCCCCTGGATGTGTTTGCAGCCCCTGGGTGCAGAGCTTGTGGCTGTGGACAGCTGCTGGGGAGGGGGGGATGTGTTGGGGGGCTTTGGCCAGGGCCCCTGTTGCCAATGGGCTCCAGCTGGGCCTGGAGCTGGGGCAGCCCCAGGTGTGGCCAGTGAGGCTGAGGATGGGGCTGGCCCTGCTGTGTGAAGGGGCTCTAGCTGTAAAGGGGGCTGCCAGGGCACGCCTGCCTGAGGGAGCTGACAAAGGGGAGCTGGCTGAGGAGGAGGGAACCCAAGGGGGCCCTGCAGGCAGGTGCCTCCAGCAAGGAACGGCCAGTCCCTGCAGCCACGAAGGGGCTCGCCGAGCCGTCCCTGACAGAACGCACCACCAGCACGCAGTGCTGGGAGCTCGGTGCCTCCACTGGCTGCATGGGTGAGCCGCTGGGAAGCCTGGAGGTAGAAGAGCATTGAGGCGCCTGCCGCTGAGGCAGAGAGAAAAGCGTTGGGGCGGTGAAGGTCTCCTGCCAGTGCCCGGAGCTGTGGTGAGTCACGCGTTCTCTCCTGTGCGGCCCGGTCCATCTCTGCCGCCCTTCCCCAGATCTCTGCCTGACCTCCCTGCCTGTCCCTGCTTCTGTCTCCCTCTCTGCCGGCCCACCTACCTTGTCCAGCTCCCCAAAACTTGTTACTCTTCTGCCAACTCTGCCCTGTACCACTTCACCTATCCAGGTTTTTTTTTTCCCCTCCGTTTTCCTCTCTGGGCTCCTTCTCCCTACTTCTTCGTCGTTTCCTGTGTTCCTTCTACCCCGTTGCATTTTAATTTCTCTTTCTATGTTTCCCTCTCTCCAACACCCTGTCCCTATTTTTTAATTCCTCTCACTCTCCTGTGCCCCATCGCTTTTTAAATGTTCTTTCCATGTTTCCTTCTAGCCATCTCCCTGTTGCTATTTTGTCATTATTTCCTGTGTTTCTTATACCCCGTTGCTTTTAAAATTTTCTTTAACTACAGTTCCTTCTAGCCATCTCCCTGTCCCTGCTTTTTTTAACACTCCTGTGTTGCTTGTCCTCGATCGCTGTTTAGGTTTCCTTTCTACTTTGTCCCCTCTCCATCTCCCTGTCCCTATGTTTTAATTCTTGCCTATCTTTCTCGTACTCAATTGCTTTTTAAAATTCCTTCTACGTCTCCCTCTGCCTGGCTCCCTTCCTTGATTTTTTTTTTTTTTTTTTTTAATTCTCCCCTATATTTCTCGTACCCCACGGCTCTTTAATTTCTCTTTCAACAATTCCCTTTATCTGGCTCCCTTCCCCTAAATTTTATTTCCTCCCTTTCTTCCGTATACCCTGTCACCTTTTAAATTTTCTTTCAGTGTTTCCTTCCCTTCTCTTCTCATCCCTCTTCCTATTTTTCAGTTCCTTCCTGTTTTTCTTGTAGTCTGACACTTTTAAAAATGTCTTTCTGTCTCCCTCTATCTGACTCGGGTCCCGATTCTTTTTAACTCCTCCCTCTGTCCTGTACCCAGTTGCTTTACAAATCTTCTTTCTAGGTCTCCACTTACTTAGTTTCCTGTCCTTCCTTTTTCATTTTTTTTCCTGTCTATACTGTACTCCGTCAGTTTAAAATTTTGTTTCTATGGCCACTTTCATCCATTGACCGTCTGTATTTTCTAATGCTCTCCCATCTATCCTGGACCCTGTCGCTTCTTCAGTTTTCTTTCTACCTCTGCTTTTACCAAGCTCCCCATCCCTATTTTTGAATTCTTTCCCGCGTAGTGTATCCCCTCGCTTCTTACCTTTACTGCTACGTGTGCCTATTTTTGCCTCTGTTCTCACTTTTTAATTTGTTCTTGTCTTTCCTTAAAGCCACCACGTTTCCAATTTTCTTTCTATGTCAAAGTTTATCCACTGTGCTGTCCCTATTTGTTATGTCTTCCTGTCTATCCTGTACCCTGTCGCTTTTAAGACTTTTCTTGCCATGTCTACTTTAACCAATTCACCGTCTGTCTTTTTTATTTGTTTCCTGTCTGCTCTGTACCCCATGGCTTTTGAAGTTTGCTATGTCTCTCTGTATATTTCTCCCTATTCGTATTTTGTAGCTTTTTCTTGTCTTTCCTTAATGCCTTTGCTTTTATGATTTTCTGCCTAGGTCTCCCTCTCATCACCCTACCCCAATTTTTAAGTGATTTTTCTTGTCTTTCCTTAATGCCTTTGCTTTTTGAATTTTCTTGCTGTGTCAACTTTTATCCCATTTTCTGTACCCATTTTTAATTTTTGTCCCGCCTGTCCTTTACCTGCTTGCTTTTCAAATTTTCCTTCCACGTCTACTTTAACCACGTCGCTGTCTTTATTTTTAACATTTTTCCTGCCTGTCTGGAACCCCTTGCTTTTTCACTTTTCATTCTATGTCTACTTTCATTGAACTCCCTATCCA
The DNA here is from genome assembly GCF_030936135.1 of Gavia stellata. Taxonomy (NCBI): domain Eukaryota; kingdom Metazoa; phylum Chordata; class Aves; order Gaviiformes; family Gaviidae; genus Gavia; species Gavia stellata. Next base: position 53,716 of record NW_026776519.1, read on the forward strand.
CATATTTTCACTTATTCCTGTCTGTTGTGTGCCATGTCACTTTCAACGTTTTATTTCCAGGTGCATCTCTATATTTTTTTTTTTTACCCTAGCCTTATTTTTTAATTTGTTCTTCTCTGTCTTAATGCCATCGCTTATTAAAGTTTCTTTCTATATCAACACTTACTATGTTTGCTGTCCCTATTTTTAAACCGTTTTCCTGTCTCTCCCGTACCCCGTCACTTTTTAGACTTTCTTTCTATGTCTCTCTTTATCTAGTTTTCCGTCCCCATTTTTTGAATTTTTTCCTGTGTTTCCTGTACCACAGCTTCTTACATTTTTGTTTCTGTGTGTGCAGGTGTTTCGGATGGGATAGAGTTAGTTTTCTTCACGGTAGCTGGTACTGGGCTACGTTTTTGGATTTGTGCTGAAAACAGCATTGATAGCACCGGGAGGTGTCGGTTACTGCTGAGCAGCGCTTGCGCCGCGTCAAGGGCTGCTCTGCTCCTCACCCTGCCCTGCCAGCGAGTGGGCTGGGCGTACACGAGGGGTTGGGAATGGTCGCGGCCGGGACGGCTGACCCAGCTGACCAAAGGGATATTCCAGACCGTATGACGTCGTGCTCAGCAATAAAACTGGGTGGGGGGGGGGGGAGGTTGGTGGGTGGGGGGGACCGCTGCTCGGGACGGGCTGGGCATCGGTCGGGTAGTGGTGAGCATGTGTTTGCATTTGCATCGCTTGTTTGGTTTTTTTAAAATTTGTTTTTAATTATTAAACTTGTTTTGTATCAACCCACGAGAGTGTCTCTCTCATGTTTACCTTTCCAATTCTCCCCCCCATCCCAGCTGTATGGTGCTTACTTGCCAGCCAGGGTTAAACCATGACGCCCTTTCTACTTTTATGAAGCTGCCTATTGTTGATTTTTAAGTTTTTTAAATTTTAAAAAATACCTTAAAATACTTTCAATATTTAAATATTTTGAAAACCTGCCGCGTACCTGGTCGCTTTTACAATTTTCTTTCTCTGTCTACTTTCATCCAGTTCACTGTCTTTATTTTGTAATGTATGCCTCTCTTTTCTGTGCCCCGACGTCGCTTCTAAGGTTCCTTTCTATTTCTCCGTTCACCGTCACTATTTTTTTTCATTTTCCTTGTCTGTCCTGTGCACAATCCCTTGTAAATTTTTCCTTCTACGTCTACTTTTATCAAGCTGCGTATCACTGTTTATTAAATCTTTCCTGGCTATCGTGTGCCCTGACCCTTTTACACTTTCTTTCTGCTTCTACATCTACTTTAACCTATTTGCTGTCTTTAGCATGTCTTTATTTCCTTAATCACCATTGCTTTTTAAATTTTCTGTCTACTTTTATCCCCTTCGCGGTCTTTATTTGCCTACCTTTACTTTTTTTTTTTTTTAAAAATTCTTTCTTGTCTTTCCTTAACGCCGTCGCTTTTTAAGGGGTTTTTTCTACATCTCTTTTAGTTCGCTGTTCCACTTTTTGTAATACTTCATTTACTTCCCTAATCCCCCTCACTTCTTAAATGTTCTTCCTATGCCTACTTTCATTCCCCTTGCTGGCTGTTTTTCAGTATTGCTTCTCTTTGTTCTGTTCCATCGCTTTTTAGACTTTCTTTCTACGTCTTCGTTTTAGTTCACCGTCGCTTTTTTGAAATTTTTTCCTCATTTCCTTAGTCCCCGTTGCTTTCAAAACTTCCTACTTTTCTCTCGTTTGCCGTCTTTAGTGTTTAATTATTTTTTCTTGGCTTTCCTTCGTGCCGCCGCTGTTTAGATTTTGCCTCTACGTCTCCGCTTTAGTTCGCCGTCCCCATTTTAAAATTTTTTCCTTAGTTCTTTAATCCTCGCTGCTTTTAAAATGGTCTGTCGTCTTTGATCCCGTTTGCTGTCTTTATTTTGCTGTCTTTATTTTTTAGTTATTTCTTCTCTCTCCTTAGTGCCGTCGCTTTTAAACTTTTCTTACGACCTCTGTTGGAGTTGGCTGTCGCTAGTGAATTTTTTGCCTTTTTTCCCCACTAACTCCCATCGCTTTTTAAAACGCAGTTTCTATGCCTACTCTTCTTCCCGTCCATATCTTTATTTTTCATTATTTCTTGTCTGTCTTCAGGGCCATAGCCTTTTAAGTTTTCTTTCTACTTCTCCATTTTAGTTCAGGGTCGCTATGATTTCCTTTTTTTCCTTATTTCCGTAATCCCTGGTGCTTTTACAGTTTTCTGTCTAATTTTATCCCGGTTGGTGTCTTTCTTTAATTGCTACTTATCTGTCCTTAGTGCCGGCGCTTTACAAATTTTCTTTCTACGTCGGTTTCAGTTCGCTGTCCCTATTTTTAAATTTTTCTTCCATTCGTTTCCGTAATCGCCATCGCTTGCTAAATTTTCTACTTTCACCCCGTTTGCTGTCTTTATTTTGCTTTCTTTTCCTTTAATTTTTTTTTCTTCTCTCTCGCTAGTGCCCTTGCTTTTTAAGGCTTTTTTTCCTACATCTCTCTTAGTTTACTGTCCCTATATTTCGATTTTGCCCTTTATTTCCCTAATGCCCCTCGCTTTTTTAACGTTAGTTCTATGCTGACTTGTATTCCCCTTCGTTATCTTTATTTTTAATTATTTCTTGTCTTTCCTCAGTCCCCGTTGCTTTTTAGATTTTCTTTCTACGTCTCCGGTTTAGTTCACCGTCCCTATTTGAACATTTTTTTTGTTCTTTCTTCAGTCCCCATTGCTTTTAAGATTTTCTCTCTAAGTTTATCCCGTTTACTGTCTTTATTTTTTAATTATTTCTTCTCTTTCCTTAGTGCCTTAGTCGCTTTTTACAATTTCTGTCCGTCTTTGTTTAGTTTGCTGTTGCTACTTTTTTAATGCTTGCCTCTCTTAGTCCCTTGGCTTTGAAAGTTTTGCTTCTATGTATACTTTTTATCTCGTTTGGGGTTGGTTTTTTTTTTTTTTTTTACATTTTCTCCTGTTTGTCCTCTACCCAGTAGTTTTTTGAAATTTTCTTTCTACCTCTTCCTGTGTCAAGCTTCCTATCCTTATTTTTCAGAGTACCCCGTTGCTTTTTCAATTTGCTTTGTATGTGTCATTCTCTTTGTCATCCTTTCTTTATTTTTTTAGTTTCTTCTTGTCTTTCCTAAGAGAGGTGGCTTTTTAGTTTTTCTCGATCTAATTCTATCCCATCCAATGTGTTGATTTGTTAATTCTTTCCTGTCTGTCCCGCAGCCTGCGCTTCACTTTATGAATTTTCTTCGTGTGCCTCTGTTTATTTCGATCGCTGTCTCTATTTTGTTATTTTTTTCTCTCTCTTCAACCCTTGGCTTTTAAAATTTTGTTTCTATATGCACCGGTAATCTAGTTTGCTGGCCCTGTCTTTAGTTCTCTGCTGGCTGTCCCGCACCTCTTCGCGTTTTCACGTTGCCTTCCACGTCTGCTTTTATCCAGCTCCCTATCCCTATTTTTTAATTCTTTCCCCGCCTGTTGCGTACCCCGTCGCTTTTGAATGTTTCTTTCTCGCATCGTCTTTTCTCCGGTTTTGCTCTCCCTATTTTTTGGTTTGGGGTGTTTTTTTCTCTTCTCCTTACCCTGTCGCTTTTTAAATTTTATGTCTCCATTTACCTGGTTCCCTTTCCCTTGTTTTTAATTCTTTCCTGTCGTGTTCCATGTTGCTTTAAAATTTTATTTCTGTGACTCCATTTACCTGGTTCACTGCCTCGTTTTTTTCTTTCCTGCATTTCCCATAGCCCATCGCTTTTTCTTTACTCTTTCGAATCTCCCCTACCACTGCAGAGCTCCCTTGACATTTTTAAAATTCCCGGCCTCTCTGTCCCCGTTCCTTTCTATTTCTCCCTCCATCCGTCTTACGTGCTCTGATTTTTATTTCTGGCCCGGTGTTTGTCGCTTTTTCATTTCTCTTTCTATGACTGCCTCTGTCCGGCTTCCCGTCCATATTTTTTTTTTTTTTTTTTCTTTTTAAATTCCTTCCGCTTTATTCCCCTGTTGCAGTTTTCTCTCTGTCTCCCTCTATCCAGTTTCCTGCCGGGGAAAAAATCCCCCTCCCTCCGTCTCTCTGTCTCCTGCCTGCGGGTGTCTCCTTCTCTCTGTCCCTCTCTGCTCTTCCTGTCACCCTGCTCGGTCCTTTCCATCTCTCAGCCCTGCTCCCTCCCCCTCTTATTTATTGCTCCATCTCCCCATCCTCCTCCTCACTGCCCTCCATTTCTCTCTCTCTCTCTCTCTCCATCCTTGTGCGGCTCCCCGTCCCTCTTTTTTGTTCCCAGCATACCATTTTCTGGCTCCCTGTCCCACGCCTCTTCTCTACCGCCCTCTGTCCTTCCTCCTGCTTGCCTCTTCCCTCTTTTCCTTCTCGCCTGCTGCCTTTGGGCACCGAGCCTTGGAGCCAGCTCACTGCCGGCATTCCTAATGTGCATTAAGGAATAAACTGCTCCTGCCTCCTCTGTGCCCCTGGATGTGTTTGCAGCCCCTGGGTGCAGAGCTTGTGGCTGTGGACAGGTGCTGGGGAGGGGGGGATGTGTTGGGGGGCTTTGGCCAGGGCCCCTGTTGCCAATGGGCTCCAGCTGGCCTGGAGCTGGGGCAGCCCCAGGTGTGGCCAGTGAGGCTGAGGATGGGGCTGGCCCTGCTGTGTGAAGGGGCTCTAGCTGTAAAGGGGGGCTGCCAGGGCACGCCTGCCTGAGGGAGCTGACAAAGGGGAGCTGGCTGAGGAGGAGGGAACCCAAGGGGGCCCTGCAGGCAGGTGCCTCCAGCAAGGAACGGCCAGTCCCTGCAGCCACGAAGGGGCTCGCCGAGCCGTCCCCTGACAGAACGCACCACCAGCACGCAGTGCTGGGAGCTCGGTGCCTCCACTGGCTGCATGGGTGAGCCGCTGGGAAGCCTGGAGGTAGAAGAGCATTGAGGCGCCTGCCGCTGAGGCAGAGAGAAAAGCGTTGGGGCGGTGAAGGTCTCCTGCCAGTGCCCGGAGCTGTGGTGAGTCACGCGTTCTCGTCCTGTGCGGGCCCGGTCCATCTCTGCCGCCCTTCCCCAGATCTCTGCCTGACCTCCCTGCCTGTCCCTGCTTCTGTCTCCCTCTCTGCCGGCCCACCTACCTTGTCCAGCTCCCCAAAACTTGTTACTCTTCTGCCAACTCTGCCCTGTACCACTTCACCTATCCAGGTTTTTTTTTTCCCCTCCGTTTTCCTCTA
>NW_026776520.1:0-44862 GCF_030936135.1 Gavia stellata
TGGACGTTCGCAATTTCGGTGTTGAGCTCTGGCCAGATTGAGCAGGAGAGGCTGTGTACGTTGGAAGTTTTAGTAGGCTAAACAAGTTCAGAGCCCAAGTGTTTGTGGTTCGTTTGAGAGGTTACCAGTGGGAGATGAGGACCAGCAAGAGCTTTCAGGGCTGGCACCTTTAGTGTAGGAGCAATCGCTGGACGTTCGCAATTTTGGTGTTGAGCTCTGGCCAGATTGAGCAGGAGAGACTGTGTACATTGGAAGTTTTAGTAGGCTAAACAAGTTCAGAGCCCAAGTGTTTGTGGTTCGTTTGAGAGGTTACCAGTGGGAGATGAGGACCAGCAAGAGCTTTCAGGGCTGGCACCTTTAGTGTAGGAGCAATCGCTGGACGTTCGCAATTTTGGTGTTGAGCTCTGGCCAGATTGAGCAGGAGAGGCTGTGTACGTTGGAAGTTTTAGTAGGCTAAACAAGTTCAGAGGCCAAGTGTTTGTGGTTCGTTTGAGAGGTTACCAGTGGGAGATGAGGACCAGCAAGAGCTTTCAGGGCTGGCACCTTTAGTGTAGGAGCAATCGCTGGACGTTCGTAATTTCGTTGGTGAATTTTGGCCAGATTGAGCAGGAGAGGCTGTGTACGTTGGAAGTTTTAGTAGGCTAAACAAGTTCAGAGCCCAAGTGTTTGTGGTTCGTTTGAGAGGTTACCAGTGGGAGATGAGGACCAGCAAGAGCTTTCAGGGCTGGCACCTTTAGTGTAGGAGCAATCACTGGGCGTTCGCAATTTCGGTGTTGAGCTCTGGCCAGATTGAGCAGGAGAGGCTGTGTACGTTGGAAGTTTTAGTAGGCTAAACAAGTTCAGAGCCCAAGTGTTTGTGGTTCGTTTGAGAGGTTACCAGTGGGAGATGAGGACCAGCAAGAGCTTTCAGGGCTGGCACCTTTAGTGTATGAGCAATCGCTGGACGTTCGCAATGTCGGTGTTGAGCTCTGGCCAGATTGAGCAGGAGAGGCTGTGTACGTTGGAAGTTTTAGTAGGCTAAACAAGTTCAGAGGCCAAGTGTTTGTGGTTCGTTTGAGAGGTTACCAGTGGGAGATGAGGACCAGCAAGAGCTTTCAGGGCTGGCACCTTTAGTGTAGGAGCAATCCCTGGACGTTCGCAATTTTGGTGTTGAGCTCTGGCCAGATTGAGCAGGAGAGGCTGTGTACGTTGGAAGTTTTAGTAGGCTAAACAAGTTCAGAGCCCAAGTGTTTGTGGTTCGTTTGAGAGGTTACCAGTGGGAGATGAGGACCAGCAAGAGCTTTCAGGGCTGGCACCTTTAGTGTAGGATCAATCGCTGGAGGTTCGCAATTTCGGAGTTGAATTTTGGCCAGATTGAGCAGGAGAGGCTGTGTACGTTGGAAGTTTTAGTAGCCTAAACAAGTTCAGAGGCCAAGTGTTTGTGGTTCGTTTGAGAGGTTACCAGTGGGAGATGAGGACCAGCAAGAGCTTTCAGGGCTGGCACCTTTAGTGTAGGAGCAATCGCTGGACGTTCGCAATGTCGGTGTTGAATTTTGGCCAGATTGAGCAGGAGAGGCTGTGTACGTTGGAAGTTTTAGTAGGCTAAACAAGTTCAGAGCCCAAGTGTTTGTGGTTCGTTTGAGAGGTTACCAGTGGGAGATGAGGACCAGCAAGAGCTTTCAGGGCTGGCACCTTTAGTGTAGGAGCAATCGCTGGACGTTCGCAATGTCGGTGTTGAGCTCTGGCCAGATTGAGCAGGAGAGGCTGTGTACGTTGGAAGTTTTAGTAGGCTAAACAAGTTCAGAGGCCAAGTGTTTGTGGTTCGTTTGAGAGGTTACCAGTGGGAGATGAGGACCAGCAAGAGCTTTCAGGGCTGGCACCTTTAGTGTAGGAGCAATCCCTGGACGTTCGCAATTTTGCAGTTGAGCTCTGGCCAGATTGAGCAGGAGAGGCTGTGTACGTTGGAAGTTTTAGTAGGCTAAACAAGTTCAGAGCCCAAGTGTTTGTGGTTCGTTTGAGAGGTTACCAGTGGGAGATGAGGACCAGCAAGAGCTTTCAGGGCTGGAACCTTTAGTGTGGGAGGAATCGCTGGACGTTCGCAATTTTGGTGTTGAGCTCTGGCCAGATTGAGCAGGAGAGGCTGTGTACGTTGGAAGTTTTAGTAGGCTAAACAAGTTCAGAGCCCAAGTGTTTGTGGTTCGTTTGAGAGGTTACCAGTGGGAGATGAGGACCAGCAAGAGCTTTCAGGGCTGGCACCTTTAGTGTAGGAGCAATCGCTGGACGTTCGCAATGTCGGTGTTGAGCTCTGGCCAGATTGAGCAGGAGAGGCTGTGTACGTTGGAAGTTTTAGTAGGCTAAACAAGTTCAGAGGCCAAGTGTTTGTGGTTCGTTTGAGAGGTTACCAGTGGGAGATGAGGACCAGCAAGAGCTTTCAGGGCTGGCACCTTTAGTGTGGGAGCAATCGCTGGACGTTCGTAATTTCGTTGGTGAATTTTGGCCAGATTGAGCAGGAGAGGCTGTGTACGTTGGAAGTTTTAGTAGGCTAAACAAGTTCAGAGCCCAAGTGTTTGTGGTTCATTTGAGAGGTTACCAGTGGGAGATGAGGACCAGCAAGAGCTTTCAGGGCTGGCACCTTTAGTGTAGGAGCAATCGCTGGACGTTCGCAATTTCGGTGTTGAGCTCTGGCCAGATTGAGCAGGAGAGGCTGTGTACGTTGGAAGTTTTAGTAGGCTAAACAAGTTCAGAGGCCAAGTGTTTGTGGTTCGTTTGAGAGGTTACCAGTGGGAGATGAGGACCAGCAAGAGCTTTCAGGGCTGGCACCTTTAGTGTAGGAGCAATCGCTGGACGTTCGCAATTTTGGTGTTGAGCTCTGGCCAGATTGAGCAGGAGAGGCTGTGTACGTTGGAAGTTTTAGTAGGCTAAACAAGTTCAGAGGCCAAGTGTTTGTGGTTCGTTTGAGAGGTTACCAGTGGGAGATGAGGACCAGCAAGAGCTTTCAGGGCTGGCACCTTTAGTGTAGGAGCAATCGCTGGACGTTCGCAATGTCGGTGTTGAGCTCTGGCCAGATTGAGCAGGAGAGGCTGTGTACGTTGGAAGTTTTAGTAGGCTAAACAAGTTCAGAGGCCAAGTGTTTGTGGTTCGTTTGAGAGGTTACCAGTGGGAGATGAGGACCAGCAAGAGCTTTCAGGGCTGGCACCTTTAGTGTAGCAGCAATCCCTGGACGTTCGCAATTTTGGTGTTGAGCTCTGGCCAGATTGAGCAGGAGAGGCTGTGTACGTTGGAAGTTTTAGTAGGCTAAACAAGTTCAGAGCCCAAGTGTTTGTGGTTCGTTTGAGAGGTTACCAGTGGGAGATGAGGACCAGCAAGAGCTTTCAGGGCTGGCACCTTTAGTGTAGGAGCAATCGCTGGACGTTCGCAATTTCGGAGTTGAATTTTGGACAGATTGAGCAGGAGAGGCTGTGTACGTTGGAAGTTTTAGTAGGCTAAACAAGTTCAGAGCCCAAGTGTTTGTGGTTCGTTTGAGAGGTTACCAGTGGGAGATGAGGACCAGCAACAGCTTTCAGGGCTGGCACCTTTAGTGTAGGAGCAATCGCTGGACGTTCGCAATGTCGGTGTTGAATTTTGGCCAGATTGAGCAGGAGAGGCTGTGTACGTTGGAAGTTTTAGTAGGCTAAACAAGTTCAGAGGCCAAGTGTTTGTGGTTCGTTTGAGAGGTTACCAGTGGGAGATGAGGACCAGCAAGAGCTTTCAGGGCTGGCACCTTTACTGTAGGAGCAATCGCTGGACGTTCGCAATTTTGGTGTTGAGCTCTGGCCAGATTGAGCAGGAGAGGCTGTGTACGTTGGAAGTTTTAGTAGGCTAAACAAGTTCAGAGGCCAAGTGTTTGTGGTTCGTTTGAGAGGTTACCAGTGGGAGATGAGGACCAGCAAGAGCTTTCAGGGCTGGCACCTTTAGTGTAGGAGCAATCGCTGGACGTTCGCAATTTCGGTGTTGAGCTCTGGCCAGATTGAGCAGGAGAGGCTGTGTACATTGGAAGTTTTAGTAGGCTAAACAAGTTCAGAGCCCAAGTGTTTGTGGTTCGTTTGAGAGGTTACCAGTGGGAGATGAGGACCAGCAAGAGCTTTCAGGGCTGGCACCTTTAGTGTAGGAGCAATCGCTGGACGTTCATAATTTCGGTGTTGAGCTCTGGCCAGATTGAGCAGGAGAGGCTGTGTACGTTGGAAGTTTTAGTAGGCTAAACAAGTTCAGAGCCCAAGTGTTTGTGGTTCGTTTGAGAGGTTACCAGTGGGAGATGAGGACCAGCAAGAGCTTTCAGGGCTGGCACCTTTAGTGTAGGAGCAATCGCTGGACGTTCGCAATTTCGTTGGTGAATTTTGGCCAGATTGAGCAGGAGAGGCTGTGTACGTTGGAAGTTTTAGTAGGCTAAACAAGTTCAGAGGCCAAGTGTTTGTGGTTCGTTTGAGAGGTTACCAGTGGGAGATGAGGACCAGCAAGAGCTTTCAGGGCTGGCACCTTTAGTGTAGGAGCAATCGCTGGACGTTCGCAATGTCGGTGTTGAGCTCTGGCCAGATTGAGCAGGAGAGGCTGTGTACGTTGGAAGTTTTAGTAGGCTAAACAAGTTCAGAGCCCAAGTGTTTGTGGTTCGTTTGAGAGGTTACCAGTGGGAGATGAGGACCAGCAAGAGCTTTCAGGGCTGGCACCTTTAGTGTAGGAGCAATCGCTGGACGTTCGCAATGTCGGTGTTGAGCTCTGGCCAGATTGAGCAGGAGAGGCTGTGTACGTTGGAAGTTTTAGTAGGCTAAACAAGTTCAGAGCCCAAGTGTTTGTGGTTCGTTTGAGAGGTTACCAGTGGGAGATGAGGACCAGCAAGAGCTTTCAGGGCTGGCACCTTTAGTGTAGGAGCAATCGCTGGACGTTCGCAATTTCGGTGTTGAGCTCTGGCCAGATTGAGCAGGAGAGGCTGTGTACGTTGGAAGTTTTAGTAGGCTAAACAAGTTCAGAGCCCAAGTGTTTGTGGTTCGTTTGAGAGGTTACCAGTGGGAGATGAGGACCAGCAAGAGCTTTCAGGGCTGGCACCTTTAGTGTAGGAGCAATCGCTGGACGTTCGCAATTTTGGTGTTGAGCTCTGGCCAGATTGAGCAGGAGAGACTGTGTACATTGGAAGTTTTAGTAGGCTAAACAAGTTCAGAGCCCAAGTGTTTGTGGTTCGTTTGAGAGGTTACCAGTGGGAGATGAGGACCAGCAAGAGCTTTCAGGGCTGGCACCTTTAGTGTAGGAGCAATCGCTGGACGTTCGCAATTTTGGTGTTGAGCTCTGGCCAGATTGAGCAGGAGAGGCTGTGTACGTTGGAAGTTTTAGTAGGCTAAACAAGTTCAGAGGCCAAGTGTTTGTGGTTCGTTTGAGAGGTTACCAGTGGGAGATGAGGACCAGCAAGAGCTTTCAGGGCTGGCACCTTTAGTGTAGGAGCAATCGCTGGACGTTCGTAATTTCGTTGGTGAATTTTGGCCAGATTGAGCAGGAGAGGCTGTGTACGTTGGAAGTTTTAGTAGGCTAAACAAGTTCAGAGCCCAAGTGTTTGTGGTTCGTTTGAGAGGTTACCAGTGGGAGATGAGGACCAGCAAGAGCTTTCAGGGCTGGCACCTTTAGTGTAGGAGCAATCACTGGGCGTTCGCAATTTCGGTGTTGAGCTCTGGCCAGATTGAGCAGGAGAGGCTGTGTACGTTGGAAGTTTTAGTAGGCTAAACAAGTTCAGAGCCCAAGTGTTTGTGGTTCGTTTGAGAGGTTACCAGTGGGAGATGAGGACCAGCAAGAGCTTTCAGGGCTGGCACCTTTAGTGTATGAGCAATCGCTGGACGTTCGCAATGTCGGTGTTGAGCTCTGGCCAGATTGAGCAGGAGAGGCTGTGTACGTTGGAAGTTTTAGTAGGCTAAACAAGTTCAGAGGCCAAGTGTTTGTGGTTCGTTTGAGAGGTTACCAGTGGGAGATGAGGACCAGCAAGAGCTTTCAGGGCTGGCACCTTTAGTGTAGGAGCAATCCTGGACGTTCGCAATTTTGGTGTTGAGCTCTGGCCAGATTGAGCAGGAGAGGCTGTGTACGTTGGAAGTTTTAGTAGGCTAAACAAGTTCAGAGCCCAAGTGTTTGTGGTTCGTTTGAGAGGTTACCAGTGGGAGATGAGGACCAGCAAGAGCTTTCAGGGCTGGCACCTTTAGTGTAGGATCAATCGCTGGAGGTTCGCAATTTCGGAGTTGAATTTTGGCCAGATTGAGCAGGAGAGGCTGTGTACGTTGGAAGTTTTAGTAGCCTAAACAAGTTCAGAGGCCAAGTGTTTGTGGTTCGTTTGAGAGGTTACCAGTGGGAGATGAGGACCAGCAAGAGCTTTCAGGGCTGGCACCTTTAGTGTAGGAGCAATCGCTGGACGTTCGCAATGTCGGTGTTGAATTTTGGCCAGATTGAGCAGGAGAGGCTGTGTACGTTGGAAGTTTTAGTAGGCTAAACAAGTTCAGAGCCAAGTGTTTGTGGTTCGTTTGAGAGGTTACCAGTGGGAGATGAGGACCAGCAAGAGCTTTCAGGGCTGGCACCTTTAGTGTAGGAGCAATCGCTGGACGTTCGCAATGTCGGTGTTGAGCTCTGGCCAGATTGAGCAGGAGAGGCTGTGTACGTTGGAAGTTTTAGTAGGCTAAACAAGTTCAGAGGCCAAGTGTTTGTGGTTCGTTTGAGAGGTTACCAGTGGGAGATGAGGACCAGCAAGAGCTTTCAGGGCTGGCACCTTTAGTGTAGGAGCAATCCCTGGACGTTCGCAATTTTGCAGTTGAGCTCTGGCCAGATTGAGCAGGAGAGGCTGTGTACGTTGGAAGTTTTAGTAGGCTAAACAAGTTCAGAGCCCAAGTGTTTGTGGTTCGTTTGAGAGGTTACCAGTGGGAGATGAGGACCAGCAAGAGCTTTCAGGGCTGGAACCTTTAGTGTGGGAGGAATCGCTGGACGTTCGCAATTTTGGTGTTGAGCTCTGGCCAGATTGAGCAGGAGAGGCTGTGTACGTTGGAAGTTTTAGTAGGCTAAACAAGTTCAGAGCCCAAGTGTTTGTGGTTCGTTTGAGAGGTTACCAGTGGGAGATGAGGACCAGCAAGAGCTTTCAGGGCTGGCACCTTTAGTGTAGGAGCAATCGCTGGACGTTCGCAATGTCGGTGTTGAGCTCTGGCCAGATTGAGCAGGAGAGGCTGTGTACGTTGGAAGTTTTAGTAGGCTAAACAAGTTCAGAGGCCAAGTGTTTGTGGTTCGTTTGAGAGGTTACCAGTGGGAGATGAGGACCAGCAAGAGCTTTCAGGGCTGGCACCTTTAGTGTGGGAGCAATCGCTGGACGTTCGTAATTTCGTTGGTGAATTTTGGCCAGATTGAGCAGGAGAGGCTGTGTACGTTGGAAGTTTTAGTAGGCTAAACAAGTTCAGAGCCCAAGTGTTTGTGGTTCATTTGAGAGGTTACCAGTGGGAGATGAGGACCAGCAAGAGCTTTCAGGGCTGGCACCTTTAGTGTAGGAGCAATCGCTGGACGTTCGCAATTTCGGTGTTGAGCTCTGGCCAGATTGAGCAGGAGAGGCTGTGTACGTTGGAAGTTTTAGTAGGCTAAACAAGTTCAGAGGCCAAGTGTTTGTGGTTCGTTTGAGAGGTTACCAGTGGGAGATGAGGACCAGCAAGAGCTTTCAGGGCTGGCACCTTTAGTGTAGGAGCAATCGCTGGACGTTCGCAATTTTGGTGTTGAGCTCTGGCCAGATTGAGCAGGAGAGGCTGTGTACGTTGGAAGTTTTAGTAGGCTAAACAAGTTCAGAGGCCAAGTGTTTGTGGTTCGTTTGAGAGGTTACCAGTGGGAGATGAGGACCAGCAAGAGCTTTCAGGGCTGGCACCTTTAGTGTAGGAGCAATCGCTGGACGTTCGCAATGTCGGTGTTGAGCTCTGGCCAGATTGAGCAGGAGAGGCTGTGTACGTTGGAAGTTTTAGTAGGCTAAACAAGTTCAGAGGCCAAGTGTTTGTGGTTCGTTTGAGAGGTTACCAGTGGGAGATGAGGACCAGCAAGAGCTTTCAGGGCTGGCACCTTTAGTGTAGCAGCAATCCCTGGACGTTCGCAATTTTGGTGTTGAGCTCTGGCCAGATTGAGCAGGAGAGGCTGTGTACGTTGGAAGTTTTAGTAGGCTAAACAAGTTCAGAGCCCAAGTGTTTGTGGTTCGTTTGAGAGGTTACCAGTGGGAGATGAGGACCAGCAAGAGCTTTCAGGGCTGGCACCTTTAGTGTAGGAGCAATCGCTGGACGTTCGCAATTTCGGAGTTGAATTTTGGACAGATTGAGCAGGAGAGGCTGTGTACGTTGGAAGTTTTAGTAGGCTAAACAAGTTCAGAGCCCAAGTGTTTGTGGTTCGTTTGAGAGGTTACCAGTGGGAGATGAGGACCAGCAACAGCTTTCAGGGCTGGCACCTTTAGTGTAGGAGCAATCGCTGGACGTTCGCAATGTCGGTGTTGAATTTTGGCCAGATTGAGCAGGAGAGGCTGTGTACGTTGGAAGTTTTAGTAGGCTAAACAAGTTCAGAGGCCAAGTGTTTGTGGTTCGTTTGAGAGGTTACCAGTGGGAGATGAGGACCAGCAAGAGCTTTCAGGGCTGGCACCTTTACTGTAGGAGCAATCGCTGGACGTTCGCAATTTTGGTGTTGAGCTCTGGCCAGATTGAGCAGGAGAGGCTGTGTACGTTGGAAGTTTTAGTAGGCTAAACAAGTTCAGAGGCCAAGTGTTTGTGGTTCGTTTGAGAGGTTACCAGTGGGAGATGAGGACCAGCAAGAGCTTTCAGGGCTGGCACCTTTAGTGTAGGAGCAATCGCTGGACGTTCGCAATTTCGGTGTTGAGCTCTGGCCAGATTGAGCAGGAGAGGCTGTGTACATTGGAAGTTTTAGTAGGCTAAACAAGTTCAGAGCCCAAGTGTTTGTGGTTCGTTTGAGAGGTTACCAGTGGGAGATGAGGACCAGCAAGAGCTTTCAGGGCTGGCACCTTTAGTGTAGGAGCAATCGCTGGACGTTCATAATTTCGGTGTTGAGCTCTGGCCAGATTGAGCAGGAGAGGCTGTGTACGTTGGAAGTTTTAGTAGGCTAAACAAGTTCAGAGCCCAAGTGTTTGTGGTTCGTTTGAGAGGTTACCAGTGGGAGATGTAGGACCAGCAAGAGCTTTCAGGGCTGGCACCTTTAGTGTAGGAGCAATCGCTGGACGTTCGCAATTTCGTTGGTGAATTTTGGCCAGATTGAGCAGGAGAGGCTGTGTACGTTGGAAGTTTTAGTAGGCTAAACAAGTTCAGAGGCCAAGTGTTTGTGGTTCGTTTGAGAGGTTACCAGTGGGAGATGAGGACCAGCAAGAGCTTTCAGGGCTGGCACCTTTAGTGTAGGAGCAATCGCTGGACGTTCGCAATGTCGGTGTTGAGCTCTGGCCAGATTGAGCAGGAGAGGCTGTGTACGTTGGAAGTTTTAGTAGGCTAAACAAGTTCAGAGCCCAAGTGTTTGTGGTTCGTTTGAGAGGTTACCAGTGGGAGATGAGGACCAGCAAGAGCTTTCAGGGCTGGCACCTTTAGTGTAGGAGCAATCGCTGGACGTTCGCAATGTCGGTGTTGAGCTCTGGCCAGATTGAGCAGGAGAGGCTGTGTACGTTGGAAGTTTTAGTAGGCTAAACAAGTTCAGAGCCCAAGTGTTTGTGGTTCGTTTGAGAGGTTACCAGTGGGAGATGAGGACCAGCAAGAGCTTTCAGGGCTGGCACCTTTAGTGTAGGAGCAATCGCTGGACGTTCGCAATGTCGGTGTTGAGCTCTGGCCAGATTGAGCAGGAGAGGCTGTGTACGTTGGAAGTTTTAGTAGGCTAAACAAGTTCAGAGCCCAAGTGTTTGTGGTTCGTTTGAGAGGTTACCAGTGGGAGATGAGGACCAGCAAGAGCTTTCAGGGCTGGCACCTTTAGTGTAGGAGCAATCGCTGGACGTTCGCAATGTCGGTGTTGAGCTCTGGCCAGATTGAGCAGGAGAGGCTGTGTACGTTGGAAGTTTTAGTAGGCTAAACAAGTTCAGAGCCCAAGTGTTTGTCGTTCGTTTGAGAGGTTACCAGTGGGAGATGAGGACCAGCAAGAGCTTTCAGGGCTGGCACCTTTAGTGTAGGAGCAATCGCTGGACGTTCGCAATTTCGGAGTTGAATTTTGGACAGATTGAGCAGGAGAGGCTGTGTACGTTGGAAGTTTTAGTAGGCTAAACAAGTTCAGAGGCCAAGTGTTTGTGGTTCGTTTGAGAGGTTACCAGTGGGAGATGAGGACCAGCAAGAGCTTTCAGGGCTGGCACCTTTAGTGTAGGAGCAATCGCTGGACGTTCGCAATTTCGGTGTTGAGCTCTGGCCAGATTGAGCAGGAGAGGCTGTGTACGTTGGAAGTTTTAGTAGGCTAAACAAGTTCAGAGCCCAAGTGTTTGTGGTTCGTTTGAGAGGTTACCAGTGGGAGATGAGGACCAGCAAGAGCTTTCAGGGCTGGCACCTTTAGTGTATGAGCAATCGCTGG
Organism: Gavia stellata; assembly: GCF_030936135.1. Lineage (NCBI taxonomy): Eukaryota > Metazoa > Chordata > Aves > Gaviiformes > Gaviidae > Gavia > Gavia stellata. Next base: position 10,531 of record NW_026776520.1, read on the forward strand.
ACGTTCGCAATGTCGGTGTTGAGCTCTGGCCAGATTGAGCAGGAGAGGCTGTGTACGTTGGAAGTTTTAGTAGGCTAAACAAGTTCAGAGCCCAAGTGTTTGTGGTTCGTTTGAGAGGTTACCAGTGGGAGATGAGGACCAGCAAGAGCTTTCAGGGCTGGCACCTTTAGTGTAGGAGCAATCGCTGGACGTTCGCAATGTCGGTGTTGAGCTCTGGCCAGATTGAGCAGGAGAGGCTGTGTACGTTGGAAGTTTTAGTAGGCTAAACAAGTTCAGAGGCCAAGTGTTTGTGGTTCGTTTGAGAGGTTACCAGTGGGAGATGAGGACCAGCAAGAGCTTTCAGGGCTGGCACCTTTAGTGTAGGAGCAATCGCTGGACGTTCGCAATTTCGGTGTTGAGCTCTGGCCAGATTGAGCAGGAGAGGCTGTGTACGTTGGAAGTTTTAGTAGGCTAAACAAGTTCAGAGGCCAAGTGTTTGTGGTTCCTTTGAGAGGTTACCAGTGGGAGATGAGGACCAGCAAGAGCTTTCAGGGCTGGCACCTTTAGTGTAGGAGCAATCCCTGGACGTTCGCAATTTCGGTGTTGAGCTCTGGCCAGATTGAGCAGGAGAGGCTGTGTACGTTGGAAGTTTTAGTAGGCTAAACAAGTTCAGAGCCCAAGTGTTTGTGGTTCGTTTGAGAGGTTACCAGTGGGAGATGAGGACCAGCAAGAGCTTTCAGGGCTGGCACCTTTAGTGTAGGAGCAATCGCTGGACGTTCGCAATTTCGGTGTTGAGCTCTGGCCAGATTGAGCAGGAGAGGCTGTGTACGTTGGAAGTTTAAGTAGGCTAAACAAGTTCAGAGCCCAAGTGTTTGTGGTTCGTTTGAGAGGTTACCAGTGGGAGATGAGGACCAGCAAGAGCTTTCAGGGCTGGCACCTTTAGTGTAGGAGCAATCGCTGGACGTTCGCAATTTTGGTGTTGAGCTCTGACCAGATTGAGCAGGAGAGGCTGTGTACGTTGGAAGTTTTAGTAGGCTAAACAAGTTCAGAGCCCAAGTGTTTGTGGTTCGTTTGAGAGGTTACCAGTGGGAGATGAGGACCAGCAAGAGCTTTCAGGGCTGGCACCTTTAGTGTAGGAGCAATCGCTGGACGTTCGCAATGTCGGTGTTGAGCTCTGGCCAGATTGAGCAGGAGAGGCTGTGTACGTTGGAAGTTTTAGTAGGCTAAACAAGTTCAGAGGCCAAGTGTTTGTGGTTCGTTTGAGAGGTAACCAATGGGAGATGAGGACCAGCAAGAGCTTTCAGGGCTGGCACCTTTAGTGTAGGAGCAATCCCTGGACGTTCGCAATTTTGGTGTTGAGCTCTGGCCAGATTGAGCAGGAGAGGCTGTGTACGTTGGAAGTTTTAGTAGGCTAAACAAGTTCAGAGCCCAAGTGTTTGTGGTTCGTTTGAGAGGTTACCAGTGGGAGATGAGGACCAGCAAGAGCTTTCAGGGCTGGCACCTTTAGTGTAGGAGCAATCGCTGGACGTTCGCAATTTCGGAGTTGAATTTTGGACAGATTGAGCAGGAGAGGCTGTGTACGTTGGAAGTTTTAGTAGGCTAAACAAGTTCAGAGGCCAAGTGTTTGTGGTTCGTTTGAGAGGTTACCAGTGGGAGATGAGGACCAGCAAGAGCTTTCAGGGCTGGCACCTTTAGTGTAGGAGCAATCGCTGGACGTTCGCAATTTTGGTGTTGAGCTCTGGCCAGATTGAGCAGGAGAGGCTGTGTACGTTGGAGGTTTTAGTAGGCTAAACAAGTTCAGAGCCCAAGTGTTTGTGGTTCGTTTGAGAGGTTACCAGTGGGAGATGAGGACCAGCAAGAGCTTTCAGGGCTGGCACCTTTAGTGTATGAGCAATCGCTGGACGTTCGCAATGTCGGTGTTGAGCTCTGGCCAGATTGAGCAGGAGAGGCTGTGTACGTTGGAAGTTTTAGTAGGCTAAACAAGTTCAGAGCCCAAGTGTTTGTGGTTCGTTTGAGAGGTTACCAGTGGGAGATGAGGACCAGCAAGAGCTTTCAGGGCTGGCACCTTTAGTGTAGGAGCAATCGCTGGACGTTCGCAATGTCGGTGTTGAATTTTGGGCAGATTGAGCAGGAGAGGCTGTGTACGTTGGAAGTTTTAGTAGGCTAAACAAGTTCAGAGGCCAAGTGTTTGTGGTTCGTTTGAGAGGTTACCAGTGGGAGATGAGGACCAGCAAGAGCTTTCAGGGCTGGCACCTTTAGTGTAGGAGCAATCGCTGGACGTTCGCAATTTCGGTGTTGAGCTCTGGCCAGATTGAGCAGGAGAGGCTGTGTACGTTGGAAGTTTTAGTAGGCTAAACAAGTTCAGAGGCCAAGTGTTTGTGGTTCGTTTGAGAGGTTACCAGTGGGAGATGAGGACCAGCAAGAGCTTTCAGGGCTGGCACCTTTAGTGTAGGAGCAATCGCTGGACGTTCGCAATTTCGGTGTTGAGCTCTGGCCAGATTGAGCAGGAGAGGCTGTGTACGTTGGAAGTTTTAGTAGGCTAAACAAGTTCAGAGGCCAAGTGTTTGTGGTTCATTTGAGAGGTTACCAGTGGGAGATGAGGACCAGCAAGAGCTTTCAGGGCTGGCACCTTTAGTGTAGGAGCAATCGCTGGACGTTCGCAATTTTGGTGTTGAGCTCTGGCCAGATTGAGCAGGAGAGGCTGTGTACATTGGAAGTTTTAGTAGGGTAAACAAGTTCAGAGGCCAAGTGTTTGTGGTTCGTTTGAGAGGTTACCAGTGGGAGATGAGGACCAACAAGATCTTTCAGGGCTGGCACCTTTAGTGTAGGAGCAATCGCTGGACGTTCGCAATTTCGGTGTTGAGCTCTGGCCAGATTGAGCAGGAGAGGCTGTGTACGTTGGAAGTTTTAGTAGGCTAAACAAGTTCAGAGGCCAAGTGTTTGTCGTTCGTTTGAGAGGTTACCAGTGGGAGATGAGGACCAGCAAGAGCTTTCAGGGCTGGCACCTTTAGTGTAGGAGCAATCGCTGGACGTTCGCAATGTCGGTGTTGAGCTCTGGCCAGATTGAGCAGGAGAGGCTGTGTACGTTGGAAGTTTTAGTAGGCTAAACAAGTTCAGAGCCCAAGTGTTTGTGGTTCGTTTGAGAGGTTACCAGTGGGAGATGAGGACCAGCAAGAGCTTTCAGGGCTGGCACCTTTAGTGTAGGAGCAATCGCTGGACGTTCGCAATTTCGGAGTTGAATTTTGGACAGATTGAGCAGGAGAGGCTGTGTACGTTGGAAGTTTTAGTAGGCTAAACAAGTTCAGAGCCCAAGTGTTTGTGGTTCGTTTGAGAGGTTACCAGTGGGAGATGAGGACCAGCGAGAGCTTTCAGGGCTGGCACCTTTAGTGTAGGAGCAATCGCTGGACGTTCGCAATTTTGGTGTTGAGCTCTGGCCAGATTGAGCAGGAGAGGCTGTGTACATTGGAAGTTTTAGTAGGCTAAACAAGTTCAGAGGCCAAGTGTTTGTGGTTCGTTTGAGAGGTTACCAGTGGGAGATGAGGACCAGCAAGAGCTTTCAGGGCTGGCACCTTTAGTGTAGGAGCAATCGCTGGACGTTCGCAATGTCGGTGTTGAGCTCTGGCCAGATTGAGCAGGAGAGGCTGTGTACGTTGGAAGTTTTAGTAGGCTAAACAAGTTCAGAGCCCAAGTGTTTGTGGTTCGTTTGAGAGGTTACCAGTGGGAGATGAGGACCAGCAAGAGCTTTCAGGGCTGGCACCTTTAGTGTAGGAGCAATCGCTGGGCGTTCGCAATGTCGGTGTTGAGCTCTGGCCAGATTGAGCAGGAGAGGCTGTGTACGTTGGAAGTTTTAGTAGGCTAAACAAGTTCAGAGGCCAAGTGTTTGTGGTTCCTTTGAGAGGTTACCAGTGGGAGATGAGGACCAGCAAGAGCTTTCAGGGCTGGCACCTTTAGTGTAGGAGCAATCGCTGGACGTTCGCAATTTCGGTGTTGAGCTCTGGCCAGATTGAGCAGGAGAGGCTGTGTACGTTGGAAGTTTTAGTAGGCTAAACAAGTTCAGAGCCCAAGTGTTTGTGGTTCGTTTGAGAGGTTACCAGTGGGAGATGAGGACCAGCAAGAGCTTTCAGGGCTGGCACCTTTAGTGTAGGAGCAATCGCTGGACGTTCGCAATTTCGGTGTTGAGCTCTGGCCAGATTGAGCAGGAGAGGCTGTGTACGTTGGAAGTTTTAGTAGGCTAAACAAGTTCAGAGGCCAAGTGTTTGTGGTTCGTTTGAGAGGTTACCAGTGGGAGATGAGGACCAGCAACAGTATTCAGGGCTGGCACCTTTAGTGTAGGAGCAATCGCTGGACGTTCGCAATTTTGGTGTTGAGCTCTGGCCAGATTGAGCAGGAGAGGCTGTGTACATTGGAAGTTTTAGTAGGGTAAACAAGTTCAGAGGCCAAGTGTTTGTGGTTCGTTTGAGAGGTTAACAGTGGGAGATGAGGACCAACAAGATCTTTCAGGGCTGGCACCTTTAGTGTAGGAGCAATCGCTGGACGTTCGCAATTTCGGTGTTGAGCTCTGGCCAGATTGAGCAGGAGAGGCTGTGTACGTTGGAAGTTTTAGTAGGCTAAACAAGTTCAGAGCCCAAGTGTTTGTGGTTCGTTTGAGAGGTTACCAGTGGGAGATGAGGACCAGCAAGAGCTTTCAGGGCTGGCACCTTTAGTGTAGGAGCAATCGCTGGACGTTCGCAATGTCGGTGTTGAGCTCTGGCCAGATTGAGCAGGAGAGGCTGTGTACGTTGGAAGTTTTAGTAGGCTAAACAAGTTCAGAGCCCAAGTGTTTGTCGTTCGTTTGAGAGGTTACCAGTGGGAGATGAGGACCAGCAAGAGCTTTCAGGGCTGGCACCTTTAGTGTAGGAGCAATCGCTGGACGTTCGCAATTTCGGAGTTGAATTTTGGACAGATTGAGCAGGAGAGGCTGTGTACGTTGGAAGTTTTAGTAGGCTAAACAAGTTCAGAGCCCAAGTGTTTGTGGTTCGTTTGAGAGGTTACCAGTGGGAGATGAGGACCAGCAAGAGCTTTCAGGGCTGGCACCTTTAGTGTAGGAGCAATCCCTGGACGTTCGCAATTTTGGTGTGGAGCTCTGGCCAGATTGAGCAGGAGAGGCTGTGTACATTGGAAGTTTTAGTAGGCTAAACAAGTTCAGAGCCCAAGTGTTTGTGGTTCGTTTGAGAGGTTACCAGTGGGAGATGAGGACCAGCAAGAGCTTTCAGGGCTGGCACCTTTAGTGTAGGAGCAATCGCTGGACGTTCGCAATGTCGGTGTTGAGCTCTGGCCAGATTGAGCAGGAGAGGCTGTGTACGTTGGAAGTTTTAGTAGGCTAAACAAGTTCAGAGCCCAAGTGTTTGTGGTTCGTTTGAGAGGTTACCAGTGGGAGATGAGGACCAGCAAGAGCTTTCAGGGCTGGCACCTTTAGTGTAGGAGCAATCGCTGGGCGTTCGCAATTTCGGTGTTGAGCTCTGGCCAGATTGAGCAGGAGAGGCTGTGTACGTTGGAAGTTTTAGTAGGCTAAACAAGTTCAGAGGCCAAGTGTTTGTGGTTCCTTTGAGAGGTTACCAGTGGGAGATGAGGACCAGCAAGAGCTTTCAGGGCTGGCACCTTTAGTGTAGGAGCAATCGCTGGACGTTCGCAATTTCGGTGTTGAGCTCTGGCCAGATTGAGCAGGAGAGGCTGTGTACGTTGGAAGTTTTAGTAGGCTAAACAAGTTCAGAGCCAAGTGTTTGTGGTTCGTTTGAGAGGTTACCAGTGGGAGATGAGGACCAGCAAGAGCTTTCAGGGCTGGCACCTTTAGTGTAGGAGCAATCGCTGGACGTTCGCAATTTCGGTGTTGAGCTCTGGCCAGATTGAGCAGGAGAGGCTGTGTACGTTGGAAGTTTTAGTAGGCTAAACAAGTTCAAGAGGCCAAGTGTTTGTGGTTCGTTTGAGAGGTTACCAGTGGGAGATGAGGACCAGCAAGAGCTTTCAGGGCTGGCACCTTTAGTGTAGGAGCAATCGCTGGACGTTCGCAATTGCGGAGTTGAATTTTGGACAGATTGAGCAGGAGAGGCTGTGTACGTTGGAAGTTTTAGTAGGCTAAACAAGTTCAGAGCCCAAGTGTTTGTGGTTCGTTTGAGAGGTTACCAGTGGGAGATGAGGACCAGCAAGAGCTTTCAGGGCTGGCACCTTTAGTGTAGGAGCAATCGCTGGGCGTTCGCAATTTCGGTGTTGAGCTCTGGCCAGATTGAGCAGGAGAGGCTGTGTACGTTGGAAGTTTTAGTAGGCTAAACAAGTTCAGAGGCCAAGTGTTTGTGGTTCATTTGAGAGGTTACCAGTGGGAGATGAGGACCAGCAAGAGCTTTCAGGGCTGGCACCTTTAGTGTAGGAGCAATCGCTGGACGTTCGCAATTTCGGTGTTGAGCTCTGGCCAGATTGAGCAGGAGAGGCTGTGTACGTTGGAAGTTTTAGTAGGCTAAACAAGTTCAGAGCCCAAGTGTTTGTGGTTCGTTTGAGAGGTTACCAGTGGGAGATGAGGACCAGCAAGAGCTTTCAGGGCTGGCACCTTTAGTGTAGGAGCAATCGCTGGACGTTCGCAATTTCGGTGTTGAGCTCTGGCCAGATTGAGCAGGAGAGGCTGTGTACGTTGGAAGTTTTAGTAGGCTAAACAAGTTCAGAGGCCAAGTGTTTGTGGTTCGTTTGAGAGGTTACCAGTGGGAGATGAGGACCAGCAACAGTATTCAGGGCTGGCACCTTTAGTGTAGGAGCAATCGCTGGACGTTCGCAATTTTGGTGTTGAGCTCTGGCCAGATTGAGCAGGAGAGGCTGTGTACATTGGAAGTTTTAGTAGGGTAAACAAGTTCAGAGGCCAAGTGTTTGTGGTTCGTTTGAGAGGTTAACAGTGGGAGATGAGGACCAACAAGATCTTTCAGGGCTGGCACCTTTAGTGTAGGAGCAATCGCTGGACGTTCGCAATGTCGGTGTTGAGCTCTGGCCAGATTGAGCAGGAGAGGCTGTGTACGTTGGAAGTTTTAGTAGGCTAAACAAGTTCAGAGCCCAAGTGTTTGTGGTTCGTTTGAGAGGTTACCAGTGGGAGATGAGGACCAGCAAGAGCTTTCAGGGCTGGCACCTTTAGTGTAGGAGCAATCGCTGGACGTTCGCAATGTCGGTGTTGAGCTCTGGCCAGATTGAGCAGGAGAGGCTGTGTACGTTGGAAGTTTTAGTAGGCTAAACAAGTTCAGAGCCCAAGTGTTTGTCGTTCGTTTGAGAGGTTACCAGTGGGAGATGAGGACCAGCAAGAGCTTTCAGGGCTGGCACCTTTAGTGTAGGAGCAATCGCTGGACGTTCGCAATTTCGGAGTTGAATTTTGGACAGATTGAGCAGGAGAGGCTGTGTACGTTGGAAGTTTTAGTAGGCTAAACAAGTTCAGAGCCCAAGTGTTTGTGGTTCGTTTGAGAGGTTACCAGTGGGAGATGAGGACCAGCAAGAGCTTTCAGGGCTGGCACCTTTAGTGTAGGAGCAATCGCTGGACGTTCGCAATTTTGGTGTGGAGCTCTGGCCAGATTGAGCAGGAGAGGCTGTGTACATTGGAAGTTTTAGTAGGCTAAACAAGTTCAGAGCCCAAGTGTTTGTGGTTCGTTTGAGAGGTTACCAGTGGGAGATGAGGACCAGCAAGAGCTTTCAGGGCTGGCACCTTTAGTGTAGGAGCAATCGCTGGACGTTCGCAATGTCGGTGTTGAGCTCTGGCCAGATTGAGCAGGAGAGGCTGTGTACGTTGGAAGTTTTAGTAGGCTAAACAAGTTCAGAGCCCAAGTGTTTGTGGTTCGTTTGAGAGGTTACCAGTGGGAGATGAGGACCAGCAAGAGCTTTCAGGGCTGGCACCTTTAGTGTAGGAGCAATCGCTGGGCGTTCGCAATTTCGGTGTTGAGCTCTGGCCAGATTGAGCAGGAGAGGCTGTGTACGTTGGAAGTTTTAGTAGGCTAAACAAGTTCAGAGGCCAAGTGTTTGTGGTTCCTTTGAGAGGTTACCAGTGGGAGATGAGGACCAGCAAGAGCTTTCAGGGCTGGCACCTTTAGTGTAGGAGCAATCGCTGGACGTTCGCAATGTCGGTGTTGAGCTCTGGCCAGATTGAGCAGGAGAGGCTGTGTACGTTGGAAGTTTTAGTAGGCTAAACAAGTTCAGAGCCCAAGTGTTTGTGGTTCGTTTGAGAGGTTACCAGTGGGAGATGAGGACCAGCAAGAGCTTTCAGGGCTGGCACCTTTAGTGTAGGAGCAATCGCTGGACGTTCGCAATTTCGGTGTTGAGCTCTGGCCAGATTGAGCAGGAGAGGCTGTGTACGTTGGAAGTTTTAGTAGGCTAAACAAGTTCAGAGGCCAAGTGTTTGTGGTTCGTTTGAGAGGTTACCAGTGGGAGATGAGGACCAGCAAGAGCTTTCAGGGCTGGCACCTTTAGTGTAGGAGCAATCGCTGGACGTTCGCAATGTCGGTGTTGAGCTCTGGCCAGATTGAGCAGGAGAGGCTGTGTACGTTGGAAGTTTTAGTAGGCTAAACAAGTTCAGAGCCCAAGTGTTTGTCGTTCGTTTGAGAGGTTACCAGTGGGAGATGAGGACCAGCAAGAGCTTTCAGGGCTGGCACCTTTAGTGTAGGAGCAATCGCTGGACGTTCGCAATTTCGGAGTTGAATTTTGGACAGATTGAGCAGGAGAGGCTGTGTACGTTGGAAGTTTTAGTAGGCTAAACAAGTTCAGAGCCCAAGTGTTTGTGGTTCGTTTGAGAGGTTACCAGTGGGAGATGAGGACCAGCAAGAGCTTTCAGGGCTGGCACCTTTAGTGTAGGAGCAATCGCTGGACGTTCGCAATTTTGGTGTGGAGCTCTGGCCAGATTGAGCAGGAGAGGCTGTGTACATTGGAAGTTTTAGTAGGCTAAACAAGTTCAGAGCCCAAGTGTTTGTGGTTCGTTTGAGAGGTTACCAGTGGGAGATGAGGACCAGCAAGAGCTTTCAGGGCTGGCACCTTTAGTGTAGGAGCAATCGCTGGACGTTCGCAATGTCGGTGTTGAGCTCTGGCCAGATTGAGCAGGAGAGGCTGTGTACGTTGGAAGTTTTAGTAGGCTAAACAAGTTCAGAGCCCAAGTGTTTGTGGTTCGTTTGAGAGGTTACCAGTGGGAGATGAGGACCAGCAAGAGCTTTCAGGGCTGGCACCTTTAGTGTAGGAGCAATCGCTGGGCGTTCGCAATTTCGGTGTTGAGCTCTGGCCAGATTGAGCAGGAGAGGCTGTGTACGTTGGAAGTTTTAGTAGGCTAAACAAGTTCAGAGGCCAAGTGTTTGTGGTTCCTTTGAGAGGTTACCAGTGGGAGATGAGGACCAGCAAGAGCTTTCAGGGCTGGCACCTTTAGTGTAGGAGCAATCGCTGGACGTTCGCAATTTCGGTGTTGAGCTCTGGCCAGATTGAGCAGGAGAGGCTGTGTACGTTGGAAGTTTTAGTAGGCTAAACAAGTTCAGAGCCCAAGTGTTTGTGGTTCGTTTGAGAGGTTACCAGTGGGAGATGAGGACCAGCAAGAGCTTTCAGGGCTGGCACCTTTAGTGTAGGAGCAATCGCTGGACGTTCGCAATTTCGGTGTTGAGCTCTGGCCAGATTGAGCAGGAGAGGCTGTGTACGTTGGAAGTTTTAGTAGGCTAAACAAGTTCAGAGGCCAAGTGTTTGTGGTTCGTTTGAGAGGTTACCAGTGGGAGATGAGGACCAGCAAGAGCTTTCAGGGCTGGCACCTTTAGTGTAGGAGCAATCGCTGGACGTTCGCAATTTTGGTGTTGAGCTCTGGCCAGATTGAGCAGGAGAGGCTGTGTACATTGGAAGTTTTAGTAGGGTAAACAAGTTCAGAGGCCAAGTGTTTGTGGTTCGTTTGAGAGGTTAACAGTGGGAGATGAGGACCAACAAGATCTTTCAGGGCTGGCACCTTTAGTGTAGGAGCAATCGCTGGGCGTTCGCAATTTCGGTGTTGAGCTCTGGCCAGATTGAGCAGGAGAGGCTGTGTACGTTGGAAGTTTTAGTAGGCTAAACAAGTTCAGAGCCCAAGTGTTTGTGGTTCGTTTGAGAGGTTACCAGTGGGAGATGAGGACCAGCAAGAGCTTTCAGGGCTGGCACCTTTAGTGTAGGAGCAATCGCTGGACGTTCGCAATGTCGGTGTTGAGCTCTGGCCAGATTGAGCAGGAGAGGCTGTGTACGTTGGAAGTTTTAGTAGGCTAAACAAGTTCAGAGGCCAAGTGTTTGTGGTTCGTTTGAGAGGTTACCAGTGGGAGATGAGGACCAGCAAGAGCTTTCAGGGCTGGCACCTTTAGTGTAGGAGCAATCGCTGGACGTTCGCAATTTCGGAGTTGAATTTTGGACAGATTGAGCAGGAGAGGCTGTGTACGTTGGAAGTTTTAGTAGGCTAAACAAGTTCAGAGCCCAAGTGTTTGTCGTTCGTTTGAGAGGTTACCAGTGGGAGATGAGGACCAGCAAGAGCTTTCAGGGCTGGCACCTTTAGTGTAGGAGCAATCGCTGGACGTTCGCAATGTCGGTGTTGAGCTCTGGCCAGATTGAGCAGGAGAGGCTGTGTACGTTGGAAGTTTTAGTAGGCTAAACAAGTTCAGAGCCCAAGTGTTTGTCGTTCGTTTGAGAGGTTACCAGTGGGAGATGAGGCCCAGCAAGAGCTTTCAGGGCTGGCACCTTTAGTGTAGGAGCAATCGCTGGACGTTCGCAATTTCGGAGTTGAATTTTGGACAGATTGAGCAGGAGAGGCTGTGTACATTGGAAGTTTTAGTAGGCTAAACAAGTTCAGAGGCCAAGTGTTTGTGGTTCGTTTGAGAGGTTACCAGTGGGAGATGAGGACCAGCAAGAGCTTTCAGGGCTGGCACCTTTAGTGTAGGAGCAATCGCTGGACGTTCGCAATTTCGGTGTTGAGCTCTGGCCAGATTGAGCAGGAGAGGCTGTGTACGTTGGAAGTTTTAGTAGGCTAAACAAGTTCAGAGCCCAAGTGTTTGTGGTTCGTTTGAGAGGTTACCAGTGGGAGATAAGGACCAGCAAGAGCTTTCAGGGCTGGCACCTTTAGTGTAGGAGCAATCCCTGGACGTTCGCAATTTTGCAGTTGAGCTCTGGCCAGATTGAGCAGGAGAGGCTGTGTACGTTGGAAGTTTTAGTAGGCTAAACAAGTTCAGAGCCCAAGTGTTTGTGGTTCGTTTGAGAGGTTCCCAGTGGGAGATGAGGACCAGCAAGAGCTTTCAGGGCTGGCACCTTTAGTGTAGGAGCAATCGCTGGACGTTCACAATTTTGGTGTTGAGCTCTGGCCAGATTGAGCAGGAGAGGCTGTGTACGTTGGAAGTTTTAGTAGGCTAAACAAGTTCAGAGCCCAAGTGTTTGTGGTTCGTTTGAGAGGTTACCAGTGGGAGATGAGGACCAGCAAGAGCTTTCAGGGCTGGCACCTTTAGTGTAGGAGCAATCGCTGGACGTTCGCAATATCGGTGTTGAGCTCTGGCCAGATTGAGCAGGAGAGGCTGTGTACGTTGGAAGTTTTAGTAGGCTAAACAAGTTCAGAGCCCAAGTGTTTGTGGTTCGTTTGAGAGGTTACCAGTGGGAGATGAGGACCAGCAAGAGCTTTCAGGGCTGGCACCTTTAGTGTAGGAGCAATCGCTGGAACGTTCGCAATTTCGGTGTTGAGCTCTGGCCAGATTGAGCAGGAGAGGCTGTGTACATTGGAAGTTTTAGTAGGCTAAACAAGTTCAGAGCCCAAGTGTTTGGGTTCGTTTGAGAGGTTACCAGTGGGAGATGAGGACCAGCAAGAGCTTTCAGGGCTGGCACCTTTAGTGTAGGAGCAATCGCTGGACGTTCGCAATTTCGGGTGTTGAGCTCTGGCCAGATTGAGCAGGAGAGGCTGTGTACGTTGGAAGTTTTAGTAGGCTAAACAAGTTCAGAGCCCAAGTGTATGTGGTTCGTTTGAGAGGTTACCAGTGGGAGATGAGGACCAGCAAGAGCTTTCAGGGCTGGCACCTTTAGTGTAGGAGCAATCGCTGGACGTTCGTAATTTCGTTGGTGAATTTTGGCAGATTGAGCAGGAGAGGCTGTGTACGTTGGAAGTTTTAGTAGGCTAAACAAGTTCAGAGCCCAAGTGTTTGTGGTTCGTTTGAGAGGTTACCAGTGGGAGATGAGGACCAGCAAGAGCTTTCAGGGCTGGCACCTTTAGTGTATGAGCAATCGCTGGACGTTCGCAATTTTGGTGTGGAGCTCTGGCCAGATTGAGCAGGAGAGGCTGTGTACATTGGAAGTTTTAGTAGGCTAAACAAGTTCAGAGCCCAAGTGTTTGTGGTTCGTTTGAGAGGTTACCAGTGGGAGATGAGGACCAGCAAGAGCTTTCAGGGCTGGCACCTTTAGTGTAGGAGCAATCGCTGGACGTTCGCAATTTCGGTGTTGAGCTCTGGCCAGATTGAGCAGGAGAGGCTGTGTACGTTGGAAGTTTTAGTAGGCTAAACAAGTTCAGAGCCCAAGTGTTTGTGGTTCGTTTGAGAGGTTACCAGTGGGAGATGAGGACCAGCAAGAGCTTTCAGGGCTGGCACCTTTAGTGTAGGAGCAATCGCTGGACGTTCGCAATGTCGGTGTTGAGCTCTGGCCAGATTGAGCAGGAGAGGCTGTGTACGTTGGAAGTTTTAGTAGACTAAACAAGTTCAGAGCCCAAGTGTTTGTGGTTCGTTTGAGAGGTTACCAGTGGGAGATGAGGACCAGCAAGAGCTTTCAGGGCTGGCACCTTTAGTGTAGGAGCAATCGCTGGACGTTCGCAATTTCGGTGTTGAGCTCTGGCCAGATTGAGCAGGAGAGGCTGTGTACGTTGGAAGTTTTAGTAGGCTAAACAAGTTCAGAGCCCAAGTGTTTGTGGTTCGTTTGAGAGGTTACCAGTGGGAGATGAGGACCAGCAAGAGCTTTCAGGGCTGGCACCTTTAGTGTAGGAGCAATCGCTGGACGTTCGCAATGTCGGTGTTGAGCTCTGGCCAGATTGAGCAGGAGAGGCTGTGTACATTGGAAGTTTTAGTAGGCTAAACAAGTTCAGAGCCCAAGTGTTTGTCGTTCGTTTGAGAGGTTACCAGTGGGAGATGAGGACCAGCAAGAGCTTTCAGGGCTGGCACCTTTAGTGTAGGAGCAATCGCTGGACGTTCGCAATGTCGGTGTTGAGCTCTGGCCAGATTGAGCAGGAGAGGCTGTGTACGTTGGAAGTTTTAGTAGGCTAAACAAGTTCAGAGCCCAAGTGTTTGTGGTTCGTTTGAGAGGTTACCAGTGGGAGATGAGGACCAGCAAGAGCTTTCAGGGCTGGCACCTTTAGTGTAGGAGCAATCGCTGGACGTTCGCAATTTCGTTGGTGAATTTTGGCCAGATTGAGCAGGAGAGGCTGTGTACGTTGGAAGTTTTAGTAGGCTAAACAAGTTCAGAGGCCAAGTGTTTGTGTTCGTTTGAGAGGTTACCAGTGGGAGATGAGGACCAGCAAGAGCTTTCAGGGCTGGCACCTTTAGTGTAGGAGCAATCGCTGGACGTTCGCAATTTTGGTGTTGAGCTCTGGCCAGATTGAGCAGGAGAGGCTGTGTACGTTGGAAGTTTTAGTAGGCTAAACAAGTTCAGAGGCCAAGTGTTTGTGGTTCGTTTGAGAGGTTACCAGTGGGAGATGAGGACCAGCAAGATCTTCAGGGCTGGCACCTTTAGTGTAGGAGCAATCGCTGGACGTTCGCAATTTCGTTGGTGAATTTTGGCCAGATTGAGCAGGAGAGGCTGTGTACGTTGGAAGTTTTAGTAGGCTAAACAAGTTCAGAGCCCAAGTGTTTGTGGTTCGTTTGAGAGGTTACCAGTGGGAGATGAGGACCAGCAAGAGCTTTCAGGGCTGGCACCTTTAGTGTAGGAGCAATCGCTGGACGTTCGCAATGTCGGTGTTGAGCTCTGGCCAGATTGAGCAGGAGAGGCTGTGTACGTTGGAAGTTTTAGTAGGCTAAACAAGTTCAGAGCCCAAGTGTTTGTGGTTCGTTTGAGAGGTTACCAGTGGGAGATGAGGACCAGCAAGAGCTTTCAGGGCTGGCACCTTTAGTGTAGGAGCAATCGCTGGACGTTCGCAATTTCGGTGTTGAGCTCTGGCCAGATTGAGCAGGAGAGGCTGTGTACGTTGGAAGTTTTAGTAGGCTAAACAAGTTCAGAGGCCAAGTGTTTGTGGTTCGTTTGAGAGGTTACCAGTGGGGAGATAAGGACCAGCAAGAGCTTTCAGGGCTGGCACCTTTAGTGTAGGAGCAATCCCTGGACGTTCGCAATGTCGGTGTTGAGCTCTGGCCAGATTGAGCAGGAGAGGCTGTGTACGTTGGAAGTTTTAGTAGGCTAAACAAGTTCAGAGGCCAAGTGTTTGTGGTTCGTTTGAGAGGTTACCAGTGGGAGATGAGGACCAGCAAGAGCTTTCAGGGCTGGCACCTTTAGTGTAGGAGCAATCGCTGGACGTTCGCAATGTCGGTGTTGAGCTCTGGCCAGATTGAGCAGGAGAGGCTGTGTACGTTGGAAGTTTTAGTAGGCTAAACAAGTTCAGAGCCCAAGTGTTTGTGGTTCGTTTGAGAGGTTACCAGTAGGAGATGAGGACCAGCAAGAGCTTTCAGGGCTGGCACCTTTAGTGTAGGAGCAATCGCTGGACGTTCGCAATGTCGGTGTTGAGCTCTGGCCAGATTGAGCAGGAGAGGCTGTGTACGTTGGAAGTTTTAGTAGGCTAAACAAGTTCAGAGCCCAAGTGTTTGTGGTTCGTTTGAGAGGTTACCAGTGGGAGATGAGGACCAGCAAGAGCTTTCAGGGCTGGCACCTTTAGTGTAGGAGCAATCGCTGGACGTTCGCAATTTCGGTGTTGAGCTCTGGCCAGATTGAGCAGGAGAGGCTGTGTACATTGGAAGTTTTAGTAGGCTAAACAAGTTCAGAGCCCAAGTGTTTGTGGTTCGTTTGAGAGGTTACCAGTGGGAGATGAGGACCAGCAAGAGCTTTCAGGGCTGGCACCTTTAGTGTAGGAGCAATCGCTGGACGTTCGCAATTTCGGTGTTGAGCTCTGGCCAGATTGAGCAGGAGAGGCTGTGTACGTTGGAAGTTTTAGTAGGCTAAACAAGTTCAGAGCCCAAGTGTTTGTGGTTCGTTTGAGAGGTTACCAGTGGGAGATGAGGACCAGCAAGAGCTTTCAGGGCTGGCACCTTTAGTGTAGGAGCAATCGCTGGACGTTCGTAATTTCGTTGGTGAATTTTGGCCAGATTGAGCAGGAGAGGCTGTGTACGTTGGAAGTTTTAGTAGGCTAAACAAGTTCAGAGGCCAAGTGTTTGTGGTTCGTTTGAGAGGTTACCAGTGGGAGATGAGGACCAGCAAGAGCTTTCACGGCTGGCACCTTTAGTGTAGGAGCAATCGCTGGACGTTCGCAATGTCGGTGTTGAGCTCTGGCCAGATTGAGCAGGAGAGGCTGTGTACATTGGAAGTTTTAGTAGGCTAAACAAGTTCAGAGCCCAAGTGTTTGTCGTTCGTTTGAGAGGTTACCAGTGGGAGATGAGGACCAGCAAGAGCTTTCAGGGCTGGCACCTTTAGTGTAGGAGCAATCGGCTGGACGTTCGCAATGTCGGTGTTGAGCTCTGGCCAGATTGAGCAGGAGAGGCTGTGTACGTTGGAAGTTTTAGTAGGCTAAACAAGTTCAGGAGCCCAAGTGTTTGTGGTTCGTTTGAGAGGTTACCAGTGGGAGATGAGGACCAGCAAGAGCTTTCAGGGCTGGCACCTTTAGTGTAGGAGCAATCGCTGGACGTTCGCAATTTCGGTGTTGAGCTCTGGCCAGATTGAGCAGGAGAGGCTGTGTACATTGGAAGTTTTAGTAGGCTAAACAAGTTCAGAGCCCAAGTGTTTGTGGTTCGTTTGAGAGGTTACCAGTGGGAGATGAGGACCAGCAAGAGCTTTCAGGGCTGGCACCTTTAGTGTAGGAGCAATCGCTGGACGTTCGCAATTTCGGTGTTGAGCTCTGGCCAGATTGAGCAGGAGAGGCTGTGTACGTTGGAAGTTTTAGTAGGCTAAACAAGTTCAGAGCCCAAGTGTTTGTGGTTCGTTTGAGAGGTTACCAGTGGGAGATGAGGACCAGCAAGAGCTTTCAGGGCTGGCACCTTTAGTGTAGGAGCAATCGCTGGACGTTCGTAATTTCGTTGGTGAATTTTGGCCAGATTGAGCAGGAGAGGCTGTGTACGTTGGAAGTTTTAGTAGGCTAAACAAGT
The DNA here is from genome assembly GCF_030936135.1 of Gavia stellata. NCBI lineage: Eukaryota > Metazoa > Chordata > Aves > Gaviiformes > Gaviidae > Gavia > Gavia stellata. Next base: position 26,784 of record NW_026776520.1, read on the forward strand.
TCAGAGCCCAAGTGTTTGTGGTTCGTTTGAGAGGTTACCAGTGGGAGATGAGGACCAGCAAGAGCTTTCAGGGCTGGCACCTTTAGTGTAGGAGCAATCGCTGGACGTTCGCAATTTCGGTGTTGAGCTCTGGCCAGATTGAGCAGGAGAGGCTGTGTACGTTGGAAGTTTTAGTAGGCTAAACAAGTTCAGAGCCCAAGTGTTTGTGGTTCGTTTGAGAGGTTACCAGTGGGAGATGAGGACCAGCAAGAGCTTTCAGGGCTGGCACCTTTAGTGTAGGAGCAATCGCTGGACGTTCGCAATTTCGGTGTTGAGCTCTGGCCAGATTGAGCAGGAGAGGCTGTGTACGTTGGAAGTTTTAGTAGGCTAAACAAGTTCAGAGGCCAAGTGTTTGTGGTTCGTTTGAGAGGTTACCAGTGGGAGATAAGGACCAGCAAGAGCTTTCAGGGCTGGCACCTTTAGTGTAGGAGCAATCCCTGGACGTTCGCAATGTCGGTGTTGAGCTCTGGCCAGATTGAGCAGGAGAGGCTGTGTACGTTGGAAGTTTTAGTAGGCTAAACAAGTTCAGAGGCCAAGTGTTTGTGGTTCGTTTGAGAGGTTACCAGTGGGAGATGAGGCCCAGCAAGAGCTTTCAGGGCTGGCACCTTTAGTGTAGGAGCAATCGCTGGACGTTCGCAATGTCGGTGTTGAGCTCTGGCCAGATTGAGCACGAGAGGCTGTGTACGTTGGAAGTTTTAGTAGGCTAAACAAGTTCAGAGCCCAAGTGTTTGTGGTTCGTTTGAGAGGTTACCAGTGGGAGATGAGGACCAGCAAGAGCTTTCAGGGCTGGCACCTTTAGTGTAGGAGCAATCGCTGGACGTTCGCAATGTCGGTGTTGAGCTCTGGCCAGATTGAGCAGGAGAGGCTGTGTACGTTGGAAGTTTTAGTAGGCTAAACAAGTTCAGAGCCCAAGTGTTTGTGGTTCGTTTGAGAGGTTACCAGTGGGAGATGAGGACCAGCAAGAGCTTTCAGGGCTGGCACCTTTAGTGTAGGAGCAATCGCTGGACGTTCGCAATTTCGGTGTTGAGCTCTGGCCAGATTGAGCAGGAGAGGCTGTGTACATTGGAAGTTTTAGTAGGCTAAACAAGTTCAGAGGCCAAGTGTTTGTGGTTCGTTTGAGAGGTTACCAGTGGGAGATGAGGACCAGCAAGAGCTTTCAGGGCTGGCACCTTTAGTGTAGGAGCAATCGCTGGACGTTCGCAATTTCGGTGTTGAGCTCTGGCCAGATTGAGCAGGAGAGGCTGTGTACGTTGGAAGTTTTAGTAGGCTAAACAAGTTCAGAGCCCCAAGTGTTTGTGGTTCGTTTGAGAGGTTACCAGTGGGAGATGAGGACCAGCAAGAGCTTTCAGGGCTGGCACCTTTAGTGTAGGAGCAATCGCTGGACGTTCGTAATTTCGTTGGTGAATTTTGGCCAGATTGAGCAGGAGAGGCTGTGTACGTTGAAGTTTTAGTAGGCTAAACAAGTTCAGAGGCCAAGTGTTTGTGGTTCGTTTGAGAGGTTACCAGTGGAGATGAGGACCAGCAAGAGCTTTCACGGCTGGCACCTTTAGTGTAGGAGCAATCGCTGGACGTTCGCAATGTCGGTGTTGAGCTCTGGCCAGATTGAGCAGGAGAGGCTGTGTACATTGGAAGTTTTAGTAGGCTAAACAAGTTCAGAGCCCAAGTGTTTGTCGTTCGTTTGAGAGGTTACCAGTGGGAGATGAGGACCAGCAAGAGCTTTCAGGGCTGGCACCTTTAGTGTAGGAGCAATCGCTGGACGTTCGCAATGTCGGTGTTGAGCTCTGGCCAGATTGAGCAGGAGAGGCTGTGTACGTTGGAAGTTTTAGTAGGCTAAACAAGTTCAGAGCCCAAGTGTTTGTGGTTCGTTTGAGAGGTTACCAGTGGGAGATGAGGACCAGCAAGAGCTTTCAGGGCTGGCACCTTTAGTGTAGGAGCAATCGCTGGACGTTCGCAATTTCGGTGTTGAATTTTGGGCAGATTGAGCAGGAGAGGCTGTGTACGTTGGAAGTTTTAGTAGGCTAAACAAGTTCAGAGGCCAAGTGTTTGTGGTTCGTTTGAGAGGTTACCAGTGGGAGATGAGGACCAGCAAGAGCTTTCACGGCTGGCACCTTTAGTGTAGGAGCAATCGCTGGACTTTCGCTATTTTGGTGTTGAGCTCTGGCCAGATTGAGCAGGAGAGGCTGTGTACGTTGGAAGTTTTAGTAGGCTAAACAAGTTCAGAGCCCAAGTGTTTGTCGTTCGTTTGAGAGGTTACCAGTGGGAGATGAGGACCAGCAAGAGCTTTCAGGGCTGGCACCTTTAGTGTAGGAGCAATCGCTGGACGTTCGCAATTTCGTTGGTGAATTTTGGCCAGATTGAGCAGGAGAGGCTGTGTACGTTGGAAGTTTTAGTAGGCTAAACAAGTTCAGAGCCCAAGTGTTTGTGGTTCGTTTGAGAGGTTACCAGTGGGAGATGAGGACCAGCAAGAGCTTTCAGGGCTGGCACCTTTAGTGTAGGAGCAATCGCTGGACGTTCGCAATGTCGGTGTTGAGCTCTGGCCAGATTGAGCAGGAGAGGCTGTGTACGTTGGAAGTTTTAGTAGGCTAAACAAGTTCAGAGCCCAAGTGTTTGTGGTTCGTTTGAGAGGTTACCAGTGGGAGATGAGGACCAGCAAGAGCTTTCAGGGCTGGCACCTTTAGTGTAGGAGCAATCGCTGGACGTTCGCAATTTCGGTGTTGAGCTCTGGCCAGATTGAGCAGGAGAGGCTGTGTACGTTGGAAGTTTTAGTAGGCTAAACAAGTTCAGAGCCCAAGTGTTTGTGGTTCGTTTGAGAGGTTACCAGTGGGAGATAAGGACCAGCAAGAGCTTTCAGGGCTGGCACCTTTAGTGTAGGAGCAATCCCTGGACGTTCGCAATTTTGCAGTTGAGCTCTGGCCAGATTGAGCAGGAGAGGCTGTGTACGTTGGAAGTTTTAGTAGGCTAAACAAGTTCAGAGCCCAAGTGTTTGTGGTTCGTTTGAGAGGTTACCAGTGGGAGATGAGGACCAGCAAGAGCTTTCAGGGCTGGCACCTTTAGTGTAGGAGCAATCGCTGGACGTTCGCAATGTCGGTGTTGAGCTCTGGCCAGATTGAGCAGGAGAGGCTGTGTACGTTGGAAGTTTTAGTAGGCTAAACAAGTTCAGAGCCCAAGTGTTTGTGGTTCGTTTGAGAGGTTACCAGTGGGAGATGAGGACCAGCAAGAGCTTTCAGGGCTGGCACCTTTAGTGTAGGAGCAATCGCTGGACGTTCGCAATGTCGGTGTTGAGCTCTGGCCAGATTGAGCAGGAGAGGCTGTGTACGTTGGAAGTTTTAGTAGGCTAAACAAGTTCAGAGCCCAAGTGTTTGTGGTTCGTTTGAGAGGTTACCAGTGGGAGATGAGGACCAGCAAGAGCTTTCAGGGCTGGCACCTTTAGTGTAGGAGCAATCGCTGGACGTTCGCAATTTCGGTGTTGAGCTCTGGCCAGATTGAGCAGGAGAGGCTGTGTACATTGGAAGTTTTAGTAGGCTAAACAAGTTCAGAGGCCAAGTGTTTGTGGTTCGTTTGAGAGGTTACCAGTGGGAGATGAGGACCAGCAAGAGCTTTCAGGGCTGGCACCTTTAGTGTAGGAGCAATCGCTGGACGTTCGCAATTTCGGTGTTGAGCTCTGGCCAGATTGAGCAGGAGAGGCTGTGTACGTTGGAAGTTTTAGTAGGCTAAACAAGTTCAGAGCCCAAGTGTTTGTGGTTCGTTTGAGAGGTTACCAGTGGGAGATGAGGACCAGCAAGAGCTTTCAGGGCTGGCACCTTTAGTGTAGGAGCAATCGCTGGACGTTCGTAATTTCGTTGGTGAATTTTGGCCAGATTGAGCAGGAGAGGCTGTGTACGTTGGAAGTTTTAGTAGGCTAAACAAGTTCAGAGCCCAAGTGTTTGTCGTTCGTTTGAGAGGTTACCAGTGGGAGATGAGGACCAGCAAGAGCTTTCAGGGCTGGCACCTTTAGTGTAGGAGCAATCACTGGGCGTTCGCAATTTCGGTGTTGAGCTCTGGCCAGATTGAGCAGGAGACGCTGTGTACGTTGGAAGTTTTAGTAGGCTAAACAAGTTCAGAGGCCAAGTGTTTGTGGTTCGTTTGAGAGGTTACCAGTGGGAGATGAGGACCAGCAAGAGCTTTCAGGGCTGGCACCTTTAGTGTAGGAGCAATCGCTGGACGTTCGCAATGTCGGTGTTGAGCTCTGGCCAGATTGAGCAGGAGAGGCTGTGTACGTTGGAAGTTTTAGTAGGCTAAACAAGTTCAGAGCCCAAGTGTTTGTGGTTCGTTTGAGAGGTTACCAGTGGGAGATGAGGACCAGCAAGAGCTTTCAGGGCTGGCACCTTTAGTGTAGGAGCAATCGCTGGACGTTCGCAATGTCGGTGTTGAATTTTGGCCAGATTGAGCAGGAGAGGCTGTGTACGTTGGAAGTTTTAGTAGGCTAAACAAGTTCAGAGCCCAAGTGTTTGTGGTTCGTTTGAGAGGTTACCAGTGGGAGATGAGGACCAGCAAGAGCTTTCAGGGCTGGCACCTTTAGTGTAGGAGCAATCGCTGGACGTTCGCAATTTCGGTGTTGAGCTCTGGCCAGATTGAGCAGGAGAGGCTGTGTACGTTGGAAGTTTTAGTAGGCTAAACAAGTTCAGAGCCCAAGTGTTTGTGGTTCGTTTGAGAGGTTACCAGTGGGAGATAAGGACCAGCAAGAGCTTTCAGGGCTGGCACCTTTAGTGTAGGAGCAATCGCTGGTCGTTCGCAATTTTGGTGTTGAGCTCTGGCCAGATTGAGCAGGAGAGGCTGTGTACGTTGGAAGTTTTAGTAGGCTAAACAAGTTCAGAGGCCAAGTGTTTGTGGTTCGTTTGAGAGGTTACCAGTGGGAGATGAGGACCAGCAAGAGCTTTCACGGCTGGCACCTTTAGTGTAGGAGCAATCGCTGGACGTTCGCAATTTTGGTGTTGAGCTCTGGCCAGATTGAGCAGGAGAGGCTGTGTACATTGGAAGTTTTAGTAGGCTAAACAAGTTCAGAGCCCAAGTGTTTGTGGTTCGTTTGAGAGGTTACCAGTGGGAGATGAGGACCAGCAAGAGCTTTCAGGGCTGGCACCTTTAGTGTAGGAGCAATCCCTGGACGTTCGCAATTTCGGTGTTGAGCTCTGGCCAGATTGAGCAGGAGAGGCTGTGTACGTTGGAAGTTTTAGTAGGCTAAACAAGTTCAGAGCCCAAGTGTTTGTGGTTCGTTTGAGAGGTTACCAGTGGGAGATGAGGACCAGCAAGAGCTTTCAGGGCTGGCACCTTTAGTGTAGGAGCAATCGCTGGACGTTCGTAATTTCGTTGGTGAATTTTGGCCAGATTGAGCAGGAGAGGCTGTGTACGTTGGAAGTTTTAGTAGGCTAAACAAGTTCAGAGCCCAAGTGTTTGTGGTTCGTTTGAGAGGTTACCAGTGGGAGATGAGGCCCAGCAAGAGCTTTCAGGGCTGGCACCTTTAGTGTAGGAGCAATCGCTGGACGTTCGCAATGTCGGTGTTGAGCTCTGGCCAGATTGAGCAGGAGAGGCTGTGTACGTTGGAAGTTTTAGTAGGCTAAACAAGTTCAGAGGCCAAGTGTTTGTGGTTCGTTTGAGAGGTTACCAGTGGGAGATGAGGACCAGCAAGAGCTTTCAGGGCTGGCACCTTTAGTGTAGGAGCAATCGCTGGACGTTCGCAATGTCGGTGTTGAGCTCTGGCCAGATTGAGCAGGAGAGGCTGTGTACGTTGGAAGTTTTAGTAGGCTAAACAAGTTCAGAGCCCAAGTGTTTGTGGTTCGTTTGAGAGGTTACCAGTGGGAGATGAGGACCAGCAAGAGCTTTCAGGGCTGGCACCTTTAGTGTAGGAGCAATCCCTGGACGTTCGCAATTTTGGTGTTGAGCTCTGGCCAGATTGAGCAGGAGAGGCTGTGTACGTTGGAAGTTTTAGTAGGCTAAACAAGTTCAGAGGCCAAGTGTTTGTGGTTCGTTTGAGAGGTTCCCAGTGGGAGATGAGGACCAGCAAGAGCTTTCAGGGCTGGCACCTTTAGTGTAGGAGCAATCGCTGGACGTTCGCAATGTCGGTGTTGAGCTCTGGCCAGATTGAGCAGGAGAGGCTGTGTACGTTGGAAGTTTTAGTAGGCTAAACAAGTTCAGAGCCCAAGTGTTTGTGGTTCGTTTGAGAGGTTACCAGTGGGAGATGAGGACCAGCAAGAGCTTTCAGGGCTGACACCTTTAGTGTAGGAGCAATCGCTGGACGTTCGCAATGTCGGTGTTGAATTTTGGCCAGATTGAGCAGGAGAGGCTGTGTACGTTGGAAGTTTTAGTAGGCTAAACAAGTTCAGAGGCCAAGTGTTTGTGGTTCGTTTGAGAGGTTACCAGTGGGAGATGAGGACCAGCAAGAGCTTTCAGGGCTGGCACCTTTAGTGTAGGAGCAATCGCTGCACGTTCGCAATTTCGCAGTTGAGCTCTGGCCAGATTGAGCAGGAGAGGCTGTGTACGTTGGAAGTTTTAGTAGGCTAAACAAGTTCAGAGGCCAAGTGTTTGTGGTTTGTTTGAGAGGTTACCAGTGGGAGATAAGGACCAGCAAGAGCTTTCAGGGCTGGCACCTTTAGTGTAGGAGCAATCCCTGGACGTTCGCAATTTTGCAGTTGAGCTCTGGCCAGATTGAGCAGGAGAGGCTGTGTACGTTGGAAGTTTTAGTAGGCTAAACAAGTTCAGAGGCCAAGTGTTTGTGGTTCGTTTGAGAGGTTACCAGTGGGAGATGAGGACCAGCAAGAGCTTTCACGGCTGGCACCTTTAGTGTAGGAGCAATCGCTGGACGTTCGCAATTTTGGTGTTGAGCTCTGGCCAGATTGAGCAGGAGAGGCTGTGTACATTGGAAGTTTTAGTAGGCTAAACAAGTTCAGAGCCCAAGTGTTTGTGGTTCGTTTGAGAGGTTCCCAGTGGGAGATGAGGACCAGCAACAGCTTTCAGGGCTGGCACCTTTAGTGTAGGAGCAATCGCTGGACGTTCGCAATTTCGGTGTTGAGCTCTGGCCAGATTGAGCAGGAGAGGCTGTGTACGTTGGAAGTTTTAGTAGGCTAAACAAGTTCAGAGCCCAAGTGTTTGTGGTTCGTTTGAGAGGTTCCCAGTGGGAGATGAGGACCAGCAAGAGCTTTCAGGGCTGGCACCTTTAGTGTAGGAGCAATCGCTGGACGTTCGTAATTTCGTTGGTGAATTTTGGCCAGATTGAGCAGGAGAGGCTGTGTACGTTGGAAGTTTTAGTAGGCTAAACAAGTTCAGAGCCCAAGTGTTTGTGGTTCGTTTGAGAGGTTACCAGTGGGAGATGAGGCCCAGCAAGAGCTTTCAGGGCTGGCACCTTTAGTGTAGGAGCAATCGCTGGACGTTCGCAATGTCGGTGTTGAGCTCTGGCCAGATTGAGCAGGAGAGGCTGTGTACGTTGGAAGTTTTAGTAGGCTAAACAAGTTCAGAGCCCAAGTGTTTGTGGTTCATTTGAGAGGTTACCAGTGGGAGATGAGGACCAGCAAGAGCTTTCAGGGCTGGCACCTTTAGTGTAGGAGCAATCGCTGGACGTTCGCAATTTCGGTGTTGAGCTCTGGCCAGATTGAGCAGGAGAGGCTGTGTACGTTGGAAGTTTTAGTAGGCTAAACAAGTTCAGAGCCCAAGTGTTTGTGGTTCGTTTGAGAGGTTACCAGTGGGAGATGAGGACCAGCAAGAGCTTTCAGGGCTGGCACCTTTAGTGTAGGAGCAATCGCTGGACGTTCGCAATTTCGGTGTTGAGCTCTGGCCAGATTGAGCAGGAGAGGCTGTGTACGTTGGAAGTTTTAGTAGGCTAAACAAGTTCAGAGCCCAAGTGTTTGTGGTTCGTTTGAGAGGTTACCAGTGGGAGATGAGGACCAGCAAGAGCTTTCAGGGCTGGCACCTTTAGTGTAGGAGCAATCGCTGGACGTTCGCAATGTCGGTGTTGAGCTCTGGCCAGATTGAGCAGGAGAGGCTGTGTACATTGGAAGTTTTAGTAGGCTAAACAAGTTCAGAGGCCAAGTGTTTGTCGTTCGTTTGAGAGGTTCCCAGTGGGAGATGAGGACCAGCAAGAGCTTTCAGGGCTGGCACCTTTAGTGTAGGAGCAATCCCTGGACGTTCGCAATTTCGGTGTTGAGCTCTGGCCAGATTGAGCAGGAGAGGCTGTGTACGTTGGAAGTTTTGGTAGGCTAAACAAGTTCAGAGCCCAAGTGTTTGTGGTTCGTTTGAGAGGTTACCAGTGGGAGATGAGGACCAGCAAGAGCTTTCAGGGCTGGCACCTTTAGTGTAGGAGCAATCCCTGGACGTTCACAATTTCGGTGTTGAATTTTGGGCAGATTGAGCAGGAGAGGCTGTGTACGTTGGAAGTTTTAGTAGGCTAAACAAGTTCAGAGCCCAAGTGTTTGTGGTTCGTTTGAGAGGTTACCAGTGGGAGATGAGGACTAGCAAGAGCTTTCAGGGCTGGCACCTTTAGTGTAGGAGCAATCGCTGGACGTTCGCAATTTCGGTGTTGAGCTCTGGCCAGATTGAGCAGGAGAGGCTGTGTACGTTGGAAGTTTTAGTAGTCTAAACAAGTTCAGAGCCCAAGTGTTTGTGGTTCGTTTGAGAGGTTACCAGTGGGAGATGAGGACCAGCAAGAGCTTTCAGGGCTGGCACCTTTAGTGTAGGAGCAATCGCTGCACGTTCGCAATTTCGCAGTTGAGCTCTGGCCAGATTGAGCAGGAGAGGCTGTGTACGTTGGAAGTTTTAGTAGACTAAACAAGTTCAGAGCCCAAGTGTTTGTGGTTCGTTTGAGAGAGGTTACCAGTGGGAGATGAGGACCAGCAAGAGCTTTCAGGGCTGGCACCTTTAGTGTAGGAGCAATCGCTGGACGTTCGCAATGTCGGTGTTGAGCTCTGGCCAGATTGAGCAGGAGAGGCTGTGTACATTGGAAGTTTTAGTAGGCTAAACAAGTTCAGAGCCCAAGTGTTTGTGGTTCGTTTGAGAGGTTACCAGTGGGAGATGAGGACCAGCAAGAGCTTTCAGGGCTGGCACCTTTAGTGTAGGAGCAATCGCTGGACGTTCGCAATGTCGGTGTTGAGCTCTGGCCAGATTGAGCAGGAGAGGCTGTGTACGTTGGAAGTTTTAGTAGGCTAAACAAGTTCAGAGCCCAAGTGTTTGTGGTTCGTTTGAGAGGTTACCAGTGGGAGATGAGGACCAGCAAGAGCTTTCAGGGCTGGCACCTTTAGTGTAGGAGCAATCGCTGGACGTTCGCAATTTCGTTGGTGAATTTTGGCCAGATTGAGCAGGAGAGGCTGTGTACGTTGGAAGTTTTAGTAGGCTAAACAAGTTCAGAGGCCAAGTGTTTGTGGTTCGTTTGAGAGGTTACCAGTGGGAGATGAGGACCAGCAAGAGCTTTCACGGCTGGCACCTTTAGTGTAGGAGCAATCGCTGGACTTTCGCAATTTTGGTGTTGAGCTCTGGCCAGATTGAGCAGGAGAGGCTGTGTACGTTGGAAGTTTTAGTAGGCTAAACAAGTTCAGAGCCCAAGTGTTTGTCGTTCGTTTGAGAGGTTACCAGTGGGAGATGAGGACCAGCAAGAGCTTTCAGGGCTGGCACCTTTAGTGTAGGAGCAATCGCTGGACGTTCGCAATTTCGTTGGTGAATTTTGGCCAGATTGAGCAGGAGAGGCTGTGTACGTTGGAAGTTTTAGTAGGCTAAACAAGTTCAGAGCCCAAGTGTTTGTGGTTCGTTTGAGAGGTTACCAGTGGGAGATGAGGACCAGCAAGAGCTTTCAGGGCTGGCACCTTTAGTGTAGGAGCAATCGCTGGACGTTCGCAATGTCGGTGTTGAGCTCTGGCCAGATTGAGCAGGAAGGGCTGTGTACGTTGGAAGTTTTAGTAGGCTAAACAAGTTCAGAGCCCAAGTGTTTGTGGTTCGTTTGAGAGGTTACCAGTGGGAGATGAGGACCAGCAAGAGCTTTCAGGGCTGGCACCTTTAGTGTAGGAGCAATCGCTGGACGTTCGCAATGTCGGTGTTGAGCTCTGGCCAGATTGAGCAGGAGAGGCTGTGTACGTTGGAAGTTTTAGTAGGCTAAACAAGTTCAGAGCCCAAGTGTTTGTGGTTCGTTTGAGAGGTTACCAGTGGGAGATAAGGACCAGCAAGAGCTTTCAGGGCTGGCACCTTTAGTGTAGGAGCAATCCCTGGACGTTCGCAATTTTGCAGTTGAGCTCTGGCCAGATTGAGCAGGAGAGGCTGTGTACGTTGGAAGTTTTAGTAGGCTAAACAAGTTCAGAGGCCAAGTGTTTGTGGTTCGTTTGAGAGGTTACCAGTGGGAGATGAGGACCAGCAAGAGCTTTCAGGGCTGGCACCTTTAGTGTAGGAGCAATCGCTGGACGTTCGCAATGTCGGTGTTGAGCTCTGGCCAGATTGAGCAGGAGAGGCTGTGTACGTTGGAAGTTTTAGTAGGCTAAACAAGTTCAGAGCCCAAGTGTTTGTGGTTCGTTTGAGAGGTTACCAGTGGGAGATGAGGACCAGCAAGAGCTTTCAGGGCTGGCACCTTTAGTGTAGGAGCAATCGCTGGACGTTCGTAATTTCGTTGGTGAATTTTGGCCAGATTGAGCAGGAGAGGCTGTGTACGTTGGAAGTTTTAGTAGGCTAAACAAGTTCAGAGCCCAAGTGTTTGTGGTTCGTTTGAGAGGTTACCAGTGGGAGATGAGGACCAGCAAGAGCTTTCAGGGCTGGCACTTTTAGTGTAGGAGCAATCGCTGGGCGTTCGCAATTTCGGTGTTGAGCTCTGGCCAGATTGAGCAGGAGACGCTGTGTACGTTGGAAGTTTTAGTAGGCTAAACAAGTTCAGAGCCCAAGTGTTTGTGGTTCGTTTGAGAGGTTACCAGTGGGAGATGAGGACCAGCAAGAGCTTTCAGGGCTGGCACCTTTAGTGTAGGAGCAATCGCTGGACGTTCGCAATGTCGGTGTTGAGCTCTGGCCAGATTGAGCAGGAGAGGCTGTGTACGTTGGAAGTTTTAGTAGGCTAAACAAGTTCAGAGGCCAAGTGTTTGTGGTTCGTTTGAGAGGTTACCAGTGGGAGATGAGGACCAGCAAGAGCTTTCAGGGCTGGCACCTTTAGTGTAGGAGCAATCGCTGGACGTTCGCAATGTCGGTGTTGAATTTTGGCCAGATTGAGCAGGAGAGGCTGTGTACGTTGGAAGTTTTAGTAGGCTAAACAAGTTCAGAGCCCAAGTGTTTGTGGTTCGTTTGAGAGGTTACCAGTGGGAGATGAGGACCAGCAAGAGCTTTCAGGGCTGGCACCTTTAGTGTAGGAGCAATCGCTGGACGTTCGCAATTTCGGTGTTGAGCTCTGGCCAGATTGAGCAGGAGAGGCTGTGTACGTTGGAAGTTTTAGTAGGCTAAACAAGTTCAGAGCCCAAGTGTTTGTGGTTCGTTTGAGAGGTTACCAGTGGGAGATGAGGACCAGCAAGAGCTTTCAGGGCTGGCACCTTTAGTGTAGGAGCAATCGCTGGACGTTCGCAATTTTGGTGTTGAGCTCTGGCCAGATTGAGCAGGAGAGGCTGTGTACGTTGGAAGTTTTAGTAGGCTAAACAAGTTCAGAGGCCAAGTGTTTGTGGTTCGTGTTGAGAGGTTACCAGTGGGAGATGAGGACCAGCAAGAGCTTTCACGGCTGGCACCTTTAGTGTAGGAGCAATCGCTGGACGTTCGCAATTTTGGTGTTGAGCTCTGGCCAGATTGAGCAGGAGAGGCTGTGTACATTGGAAGTTTTAGTAGGCTAAACAAGTTCAGAGCCCAAGTGTTTGTGGTTCGTTTGAGAGGTTACCAGTGGGAGATGAGGACCAGCAAGAGCTTTCAGGGCTGGCACCTTTAGTGTAGGAGCAATCCCTGGACGTTCGCAATTTCGGTGTTGAGCTCTGGCCAGATTGAGCAGGAGAGGCTGTGTACGTTGGAAGTTTTAGTAGGCTAAACAAGTTCAGAGCCCAAGTGTTTGTGGTTCGTTTGAGAGGTTACCAGTGGGAGATGAGGACCAGCAAGAGCTTTCAGGGCTGGCACCTTTAGTGTAGGAGCAATCGCTGGACGTTCGTAATTTCGTTGGTGAATTTTGGCCAGATTGAGCAGGAGAGGCTGTGTACGTTGGAAGTTTAGTAGGCTAAACAAGTTCAGAGCCCAAGTGTTTGTGGTTCGTTTGAGAGGTTACCAGTGGGAGATGAGGCCCAGCAAGAGCTTTCAGGGCTGGCACCTTTAGTGTAGGAGCAATCGCTGGACGTTCGCAATGTCGGTGTTGAGCTCTGGCCAGATTGAGCAGGAGAGGCTGTGTACGTTGGAAGTTTTAGTAGGCTAAACAAGTTCAGAGGCCAAGTGTTTGTGGTTCGTTTGAGAGGTTACCAGTGGGAGATGAGGACCAGCAAGAGCTTTCAGGGCTGGCACCTTTAGTGTAGGAGCAATCGCTGGACGTTCGCAATGTCGGTGTTGAGCTCTGGCCAGATTGAGCAGGAGAGGCTGTGTACGTTGGAAGTTTTAGTAGGCTAAACAAGTTCAGAGCCCAAGTGTTTGTGGTTCGTTTGAGAGGTTACCAGTGGGAGATGAGGACCAGCAAGAGCTTTCAGGGCTGGCACCTTTAGTGTAGGAGCAATCCCTGGACGTTCGCAATTTTGGTGTTGAGCTCTGGCCAGATTGAGCAGGAGAGGCTGTGTACGTTGGAAGTTTTAGTAGGCTAAACAAGTTCAGAGGCCAAGTGTTTGTGGTTCTTTGAGAGGTTCCCAGTGGGAGATGAGGACCAGCAAGAGCTTTCAGGGCTGGCACCTTTAGTGTAGGAGCAATCGCTGGACGTTCGCAATGTCGGTGTTGAGCTCTGGCCAGATTGAGCAGGAGAGGCTGTGTACGTTGGAAGTTTTAGTAGGCTAAACAAGTTCAGAGCCCAAGTGTTTGTGGTTCATTTGAGAGGTTACCAGTGGGAGATGAGGACCAGCAAGAGCTTTCAGGGCTGGCACCTTTAGTGTAGGAGCAATCGCTGGGCGTTCGCAATTTCGTTGGTGAATTTTGGCCAGATTGAGCAGGAGAGGCTGTGTACGTTGGAAGTTTTAGTAGGCTAAACAAGTTCAGAGCCCAAGTGTTTGTGGTTCGTTTGAGAGGTTACCAGTGGGAGATGAGGACCAGCAAGAGCTTTCAAGGCTGGCACCTTTAGTGTAGGAGCAATCGCTGGACGTTCGCAATGTCGGTGTTGAGCTCTGGCCAGATTGAGCAGGAGAGGCTGTGTACGTTGGAAGTTTTAGTAGGCTAAACAAGTTCAGAGGCCAAGTGTTTGTGGTTCGTTTGAGAGGTTACCAGTGGGAGATGAGGACCAGCAAGAGCTTTCAGGGCTGGCACCTTTAGTGTAGGAGCAATCGCTGGACGTTCGCAATGTCGGTGTTGAATTTTGGCCAGATTGAGCAGGAGAGGCTGTGTACGTTGGAAGTTTTAGTAGGCTAAACAAGTTCAGAGCCCAAGTGTTTGTGGTTCGTTTGAGAGGTTACCAGTGGGAGATGAGGACCAGCAAGAGCTTTCAGGGCTGGCACCTTTAGTGTAGGAGCAATCGCTGGACGTTCGCAATTTCGGTGTTGAGCTCTGGCCAGATTGAGCAGGAGAGGCTGTGTACGTTGGAAGTTTTAGTAGGCTAAACAAGTTCAGAGCCCAAGTGTTTGTGGTTCGTTTGAGAGGTTACCAGTGGGAGATGAGGACCAGCAAGAGCTTTCAGGGCTGGCACCTTTAGTGTAGGAGCAATCGCTGGACGTTCGCAATTTTGGTGTTGAGCTCTGGCCAGATTGAGCAGGAGAGGCTGTGTACGTTGGAAATTTTAGTAGGCTAAACAAGTTCAGAGGCCAAGTGTTTGTGGTTCGTTTGAGAGGTTACCAGTGGGAGATGAGGACCAGCAAGAGCTTTCACGGCTGGCACCTTTAGTGTAGGAGCAATCGCTGGACGTTCGCAATTTTGGTGTTGAGCTCTGGCCAGATTGAGCAGGAGAGGCTGTGTACGTTGGAAGTTTTAGTAGGCTAAACAAGTTCAGAGCCCAAGTGTTTGTGGTTCGTTTGAGAGGTTACCAGTGGGAGATGAGGACCAGCAAGAGCTTTCACGGCTGGCACCTTTAGTGTAGGAGCAATCCCTGGACGTTCGCAATTTCGGTGTTGAGCTCTGGCCAGATTGAGCAGGAGAGGCTGTGTACGTTGGAAGTTTTAGTAGGCTAAACAAGTTCAGAGCCCAAGTGTTTGTGGTTCGTTTGAGAGGTTACCAGTGGGAGATGAGGACCAGCAAGAGCTTTCAGGGCTGGCACCTTTAGTGTAGGAGCAATCGCTGGACGTTCGCAATGTCGGTGTTGAGCTCTGGCCAGATTGAGCAGGAGAGGCTGTGTACGTTGGAAGTTTTAGTAGGCTAAACAAGTTCAGAGGCCAAGTGTTTGTGGTTCGTTTGAGAGGTTACCAGTGGGAGATGAGGACCAGCAAGAGCTTTCAGGGCTGGCACCTTTAGTGTAGGAGCAATCGCTGGACGTTCGCAATGTCGGTGTTGAGCTCTGGCCAGATTGAGCAGGAGAGGCTGTGTACGTTGGAAGTTTTAGTAGGCTAAACAAGTTCAGAGCCCAAGTGTTTGTGGTTCGTTTGAGAGGTTACCAGTGGGAGATGAGGACCAGCAAGAGCTTTCAGGGCTGGCACCTTTAGTGTAGGAGCAATCCCTGGACGTTCGCAATTTTGGTGTTGAGCTCTGGCCAGATTGAGCAGGAGAGGCTGTGTACGTTGGAAGTTTTAGTAGGCTAAACAAGTTCAGAGGCCAAGTGTTTGTGGTTCCTTTGAGAGGTTCCCAGTGGGAGATGAGGACCAGCAAGAGCTTTCAGGGCTGGCACCTTTAGTGTAGGAGCAATCGCTGGACGTTCGCAATGTCGGTGTTGAGCTCTGGCCAGATTGAGCAGGAGAGGCTGTGTACGTTGGAAGTTTTAGTAGGCTAAACAAGTTCAGAGGCCAAGTGTTTGTGGTTCGTTTGAGAGGTTACCAGTGGGAGATGAGGACCAGCAAGAGCTTTCAGGGCTGGCACCTTTAGTGTAGGAGCAATCGCTGGACGTTCGCAATGTCGGTGTTGAATTTTGGCCAGATTGAGCAGGAGAGGCTGTGTACGTTGGAAGTTTTAGTAGGCTAAACAAGTTCAGAGCCCAAGTGTTTGTGGTTCGTTTGAGAGGTTACCAGTGGGAGATGAGGACCAGCAAGAGCTTTCAGGGCTGGCACCTTTAGTGTAGGAGCAATCGCTGGACGTTCGCAATTTCGGTGTTGAGCTCTGGCCAGATTGAGCAGGAGAGGCTGTGTACGTTGGAAGTTTTAGTAGGCTAAACAAGTTCAGAGCCCAAGTGTTTGTGGTTCGTTTGAGAGGTTACCAGTGGGAGATGAGGACCAGCAAGAGCTTTCAGGGCTGGCACCTTTAGTGTAGGAGCAATCGCTGGACGTTCGCAATTTCGGTGTTGAGCTCTGGCCAGATTGAGCAGGAGAGGCTGTGTACGTTGGAAGTTTTAGTAGGCTAAACAAGTTCAGAGCCCAAGTGTTTGTGGTTCGTTTGAGAGGTTACCAGTGGGAGATGAGGACCAGCAAGAGCTTTCAGGGCTGGCACCTTTAGTGTAGGAGCAATCGCTGGACGTTCGCAATGTCGGTGTTGAGCTCTGGCCAGATTGATCAGGAGAGGCTGTGTACGTTGGAAGTTTTAGTAGGCTAAACAAGTTCAGAGGCCAAGTGTTTGTCGTTCGTTTGAGAGGTTACCAGTGGGAGATGAGGACCAGCAAGAGCTTTCAGGGCTGGCACCTTTAGTGTAGGAGCAATCCCTGGACGTTCGCAATTTCGGTGTTGAGCTCTGGCCAGATTGAGCAGGAGAGGCTGTGTACGTTGGAAGTTTTGGTAGGCTAAACAAGTTCAGAGCCCAAGTGTTTGTGGTTCGTTTGAGAGGTTACCAGTGGGAGATGAGGACCAGCAAGAGCTTTCAGGGCTGGCACCTTTAGTGTAGGAGCAATCGCTGGACGTTCGCAATTTTGGTGTTGAGCTCTGGCCAGATTGAGCAGGAGAGGCTGTGTACATTGGAAGTTTTAGTAGGCTAAACAAGTTCAGAGGCCAAGTGTTTGTGGTTCGTTTGAGAGGTTACCAGTGGGAGATGAGGACCAGCAAGAGCTTTCAGGGCTGGCACCTTTAGTGTAGGAGCAATCGCTGGACGTTCGCAATGTCGGTGTTGAGCTCTGACCAGATTGAGCAGGAGAGGCTGTGTACGTTGGAAGTTTTAGTAGGCTAAACAAGTTCAGAGCCCAAGTGTTTGTGGTTCGTTTGAGAGGTTACCAGTGGGAGATGAGGACCAGCAAGAGCTTTCAGGGCTGGCACCTTTAGTGTAGGAGCAATCGCTGGACGTTCGCAATGTCGGTGTTGAGCTCTGGCCAGATTGAGCAGGAGAGGCTGTGTACGTTGGAAGTTTTAGTAGGCTAAACAAGTTCAGAGCCCAAGTGTTTGTGGTTCGTTTGAGAGGTTACCAGTGGGAGATGAGGACCAGCAAGAGCTTTCAGGGCTGGCAACTTTAGTGTAGGAGCAATCGCTGGACGTTCGCAATGTCGGTGTTGAATTTTGGCCAGATTGAGCAGGAGAGGCTGTGTACGTTGGAAGTTTTAGTAGGCTAAACAAGTTCAGAGCCCAAGTGTTTGTGGTTCGTTTGAGAGGTTACCAGTGGGAGATGAGGACCAGCAAGAGCTTTCAGGGCTGGCACCTTTAGTGTAGGAGCAATCGCTGGACGTTCGCAATTTCGGTGTTGAGCTCTGGCCAGATTGAGCAGGAGAGGCTGTGTACGTTGGAAGTTTTAGTAGGCTAAACAAGTTCAGAGCCCAAGTGTTTGTGGTTCGTTTGAGAGGTTACCAGTGGGAGATGAGGACCAGCAAGAGCTTTCAGGGCTGGCACCTTTAGTGTAGGAGCAATCCCTGGACGTTCACAATTTCGGTGTTGAATTTTGGGCAGATTGAGCAGGAGAGGCTGTGTACGTTGGAAGTTTTAGTAGGCTAAACAAGTTCAGAGCCCAAGTGTTTGTGGTTCGTTTGAGAGGTTACCAGTGGGAGATGAGGACTAGCAAGAGCTTTCAGGGCTGGCACCTTTAGTGTAGGAGCAATCCCTGGACGTTCGCAATGTCGGTGTTGAGCTCTGGCCAGATTGAGCAGGAGAGGCTGTGTACGTTGGAAGTTTTAGTAGTCTAAACAAGTTCAGAGCCCAAGTGTTTGTGGTTCGTTTGAGAGGTTACCAGTGGGAGATGAGGACCAGCAAGAGCTTTCAGGGCTGGCACCTTTAGTGTAGGAGCAATCGCTGCACGTTCGCAATTTCGCAGTTGAGCTCTGGCCAGATTGAGCAGGAGAGGCTGTGTACGTTGGAAGTTTTAGTAGACTAAACAAGTTCAGAGCCCAAGTGTTTGTGGTTCGTTTGAGAGAGGTTACCAGTGGGAGATGAGGACCAGCAAGAGCTTTCAGGGCTGGCACCTTTAGTGTAGGAGCAATCGCTGGACGTTCGCAATGTCGGTGTTGAGCTCTGGCCATATTGAGCAGGAGAGGCTGTGTACGTTGGAAGTTTTAGTAGCCTAAACAAGTTCAGAGCCCAAGTGTTTGTGGTTCATTTGAGAGGTTACCAGTGGGAGATGAGGACCAGCAAGAGCTTTCAGGGCTGGCACCTTTAGTGTAGGAGCAATCGCTGGACGTTCGCAATGTCGGTGTTGAGCTCTGACCAGATTGAGCAGGAGAGGCTGTGTACGTTGGAAGTTTTAGTAGGCTAAACAAGTTCAGAGCCCAAGTGTTTGTGGTTCGTTTGAGAGGTTACCAGTGGGAGATGAGGACCAGCAAGAGCTTTCAGGGCTGGCACCTTTAGTGTAGGAGCAATCGCTGGACGTTCGCAATTTCGTTGGTGAATTTTGGCCAGATTGAGCAGGAGAGGCTGTGTACGTTGGAAGTTTCAGTAGGCTAAACAAGTTCAGAGCCCAAGTGTTTGTGGTTCGTTTA
>NW_026776521.1:0-37500 GCF_030936135.1 Gavia stellata
TCAGAGCTCAACACCGATACTGGGAACGTCCACCGATAATTGCTACACTCAAGGTGCCAGCCGTGAAAGCTCTTGCTGGTCCTCATCTACCACTGGTAACCTCTAAAACGAACCACAAACACTTGGGCTCTGAACTTGTTTAGCCTACTAAAACTTCCAACGTACACAGCCTCTCCTGCTCAACCTGGCCAGAGCTCACACCGAAATTGCGAACGTCCAGCGATTGCTCCTACACTAAAGGTGCCAGCCCTGAAAGCTCTTGCTGGTCCTCATCTCCCACTGGTAACCTCTCAAACAAACCACAAACACTTGGGCTCTGAACTTGTTTAGCCTACTAAAACTTCCAACGTACACAGCCTCTCCTGCTCAATCTGGCCAGAGCTCAACACCGAAATTGCGAACGTCCAAGGATTGCTCCTACACTAAAGGTGCCAGCCCTGAAAGCTCTTGCTGGTCCTCATCTCCCACTGGTAACCTCTAAAACGAACCACAAACACTTGGGCTCTGAACTTGTTTAGGCTACTAAAACTTCCAACGTACACAGCCTCTCCTGCTCAACCTGGCCAGAGCTCACACCGAAATTGCGAACGTCCAGCGATTGCTCCTACACTAATGGTGCCAACCCTGAAAGCTCTTGCTGGTCCTCATCTCCCACTGGTAACCTCTCAAACGAACCACAAACACTTGGGCTCTCAACTTGTTTAGCCTACTAAAACTTCCAACGTACACAGCCTCTCCTGCTCAACTGGCCAGAGCTCAACACCGAAATTGCGAACGTCCAGCGATTGCTCCTACACTAAAGGTGCCAGCCCTGAAAGCTCTTGCTGGTCCTCATCTCCCACTGGTCACCTCTAAAACGAACCTTAAGAACTTGGGCTCTGAACTTCTTTAGATACGCAAAGGTCCGGACGTATCATCGCTTCCTCTTGCTAATTGACCTCAGAGCTCAACACCTTAATTGCTAACGTCCAACGATTGCTCCTACACTAAAGGTGCCAACCCTGAAAGCTCTTGCTGGTCCTCATCTCCTACTGCTAACCTCTAAAATGAACCTCAAGCACTTGGGCTCTGAACTTCTTTAGATACGCAAAGGTCCAGACGTACGATCACTTCCTCTCGCTATTTCACGTCAGAGCTCAACACCGATACTGGGAACGTCCACCGATAATTGCTACACTCAAGGTGCCAGCCGTGAAAGCTCTTGCTGGTCCTCATCTACCACTGGTATCCTCTCAAACGAACCACAAACACTTGGGCTCTCAACTTGTTTAGACACTCAAAGGTCCAGATGTATCATCGCTTCCTCTCACTAATTCACGTCAGAGCTCAACACCGATATTGCGAACGTCCTGCGATTACTCATACACTAAAGGTGCCAGCCCTGAAAGCTCTTGCTGGTCCTCATCTCCCACTGGTAACCTCTCAAACGAACCACAAACACTTGGGCTCTGAACTTGCTTAGACACTCAAAGGTCCAGACATATCATCGCTTCCTTTCGCTAATTCACGTCAGAGCTCAACAGCGAAATTGCGAACGTCCAGCGATTGCTCCTACACTAAAGGTGCCAGCCCTGAAAGCTCTTGCTGGTCCTCATCTCCCACTGGTAACTTCTCAAACGAACCACAAACATCTTGGGCTCTGAACTTGTTTAGGCTACTAAAACTTCCAACGTACACAGCCTCTCCTGCTCAACTGGCCAGAGCTCAACACCGAAATTCCGAACGTCCAGCATTTGCTCCTACACTAAAGGTGCCAGCCCTGAAAGCTCTTGCTGGTCCTCATCTCCCACTGGTAACCTCTAAAACGATCCTCAAGCACTTGGGCTCTGAACTTGTTTAGGTACGCAAAGGTCCAGACGTATCATCGCTTCCTCTTGCTAATTCACCTCAGAGCTCAACACCTTAATTGCGAACGTCCACTGATTATTGCTACACTCAAGGTGCCAGCACTGAAAGCTGTTGCTGGTCCTCATATCCTACTGCTAACCTCTCAAACGAACCACAAACACTTGGCCTCTGAACTTCTTTAGGCTACTAAAACTTCCAACGTACACAGCCTCTCCTGCTCAATCTGGCCAAAATTTAACACCGAAATTGCAAACGTCCAGCGATTGCTCCTACACTAAAGGTGCCAGCCCTGAAAGCTCTTGCTGGTCCTCGTGTCCCACTGGTAACCTCTAAAACCAACCACAAACACTTGGGCTCTGAACTTGTTTAGACACTCAAAGGTCCAGACGTATCATCGCTTCCTTTCGCTAATTCACGTCAGAGCTCAACACCGAAATTGCGAAAGTCCAGCGATTGATCCTACACTAAAGGTGCCAGCCCTGAAAGCTCTTGCTGGTCCTCATCTCTCACTGGTAACCTCTAAAACAAACCACAAACACTTGGGCTCTGAACTTGTTTAGACACTCAAAGGTCCAGACGTATCATCGCTTCCTTTCACTAATTTCACGTCGGAGCTCAACACCGAAATTGCGAACGTCCAGCGATTGCTCCTACACTAAAGGTGCCAGCACTGAAAGCTCTTGCTGGTCCTCATCTCCCACTGGTAACCTCTAAAACGAACCACAAACACTTGGGCTCTCAACTTGTTTAGACACTCAAAGGTCCAGACGTATCATCGTTTCCTTTCGCTAATTCACGTCGGATCTCAACACCGAAATTGCGAACGTCCAGCGATTGCTCCTACACTAAAGGTGCCAGCCCTGAAAGCTCTTGCTGGTCCTCATCTCCCACTGGTAACCTCTCAAACGAACCACAAACACTTGGGCTCTGAACTTGCTTAGACACTCAAAGGTCCAGACGTATCATTGCTTCCTTTCGCTAATTCAAGTCAGAGCTCAACACCGAAATTGCGAACGTCCAGCGACTGCTCCTACACTAATGGTGCCAGCCCTGAAAGCTCTTGCTGGTCCTCATCTCCCACTGGTAACCTCTAAAACGAACCACAAACACTTGGCCTCTGAACTTGTTTAGCCTACTAAAACTTCCAACGTACACAGCCTCTCCTGCTCAACCTGGCCAGAGCTCACACCGAAATTGCGAACGTCCAGCGATTGCTCCTACACTAAAGGTGCCAGCCCTGAAAGCTCTTGCTGGTCCTCATCTCCCACTGGTAACCTCTCAAACAAACCACAAACACTTGGGCTCTGAACTTGTTTAGCCTACTAAAACTTCCAACGTACACAGCCTCTCCTGCTCAACCTGGCCAGAGCTCAACACCGAAATTGCGACCGTCCAGCGATTGCTCCTACACTAAAGGTGTCAGCCCTGAAAGCTCTTGCTGGTCCTCATCTCCCACTGGTAACCTCTAAAACCAACCACAACCACTTGGGCTCTCAACTTGTTTAGACACTCAAAGGTCCAGATGTGTCATCGCTTCCTTTCGCTAATTCACGTCAGAGCTCAACACCGAAATTGCGAACGTCCAGCGATTGCTCCTACACTAATGGTGCCAGCCCTGAAAGATCTTGCTGGTCCTCATCTCCCACTGGTAACCTCTAAAACGAACCACAAACACTTGGGCTCTGAACTTGTTTAGGCTACTAAAACTTCCAACGTACACAGACTCTCCTGCTCAACCTGGCCAAAGCTCACACCGAAATTGCGAACGTCCAGCGATTGCTCCTACACTAAAGGTGCCAGCCCTGAAAGCTCTTGCTGGTCCTCATCTCCCACTGGTAACCTCTCAAACGAACCACAAACACTTGGGCTCTGAACTTGTTTAGCCTACTAAAACTTCCAACGTACACAGCCTCTCCTGCTCAATCTGGCCAGAGCTCAACACCGAAATTGCGAACGTCCAAGGATTGCTCCTACACTAAAGGTGCCAGCCCTGAAAGCTCTTGCTGGTCCTCATCTCCCACTGGTAACCTCTAAAACGAACCACAAACACTTGGGCTCTGAACTTGTTTAGGCTACTAAAACTTCCAACGTACACAGCCTCTCCTGCTCAACCTGGCCAGAGCTCACACCGAAATTGCGAACGTCCAGCGATTGCTCCTACACTAATGGTGCCAACCCTGAAAGCTCTTGCTGGTCCTCATCTCCCACTGGTAACCTCTCAAACGAACCACAAACACTTGGGCTCTCAACTTGTATAGGCTACTAAAACTTCCAACGTACACAGCCTCTCCTGCTCAACTGGCCAGAGCTCAACACCGAAATTGCGAACGTCCAGCGATTGCTCCTACACTAAAGGTGCCAGCCCTGAAAGCTCTTGCTGCTCCTCATCTCCCACTGGTCACCTCTAAAACGAACCTTAAGAACTTGGGCTCTGAACTTCTTTAGATACGCAAAGGTCCGGACGTATCATCGCTTCCTCTTGCTAATTGACCTCAGAGCTCAACACCTTAATTGCTAACGTCCAACGATTGCTCCTACACTAAAGGTGCCAACCCTGAAAGCTCTTGCTGGTCCTCATCTCCTACTGCTAACCTCTAAAATGAACCTCAAGCACTTGGGCTCTGAACTTCTTTAGATACGCAAAGGTCCAGACGTACGATCACTTCCTCTCGCTATTTCACGTCAGAGCTCAACACCGATACTGGGAACGTCCACCGATAATTGCTACACTCAAGGTGCCAGCCGTGAAAGCTCTTGCTGGTCCTCATCTACCACTGGTATCCTCTCAAACGAACCACAAACACTTGGGCTCTCAACTTGTTTAGACACTCAAAGGTCCAGATGTATCATCGCTTCCTCTCACTAATTCACGTCAGAGCTCAACACCGATATTGCGAACGTCCTGCGATTACTCATACACTAAAGGTGCCAGCCCTGAAAGCTCTTGCTGGTCCTCATCTCCCACTGGTAACCTCTCAAACGAACCACAAACACTTGGGCTCTGAACTTGCTTAGACACTCAAAGGTCCAGACATATCATCGCTTCCTTTCGCTAATTCACGTCAGAGCTCAACACCGAAATTGCGAACGTCCAGCGATTGCTCCTACACTAAAGGTGCCAGCCCTGAAAGCTCTTGCTGGTCCTCATCTCCCACTGGTAACCTCTCAAACGAACCACAAACACTTGGGCTCTCAACTTGTTTAGACACTCAAAGGTCCAGACGTATCATCGCTTCCTTTCGCTAATTAACGTCGGAGCTCAACACCGAAATTGCGAACGTCCAGCGATTGCTCCTACACTAAAGGTGCCAGCCCTGAAAGCTCTTGCTGGTCCTCATCTCCCACTGGTAACCTCTAAAACGAACCACCAACACTTGGGCTCTGAACTTGTTTAGACAGTCAAAGGTCCAGAAGTATCATCGCTTCCTTTAGCTAATTCACGTCGGAGCTCAACACCGAAATTGCTAACGTCCAGGGATTGCTCCTACACTAAAGGTGCCAGCCCTGAAAGCTCTTGCTGGTCCTCATCTCCCACTGGTAACCTCTAAAACGAACCACAAACACTTGGGCTCTCAACTTGTTTAAACACTCAAAGGTCCAGACGTATCATCGCTTCCTTTCGCTAATTCACGTCAGAGCTCAACACCGAAATTGCGAACGTCCAGCGATTGATCCTACACTAAAGGTGCCAGCCCTGAAAGCTCTTGCTGGTCCTCATCTCCCACTGGTAACCTCTAAAACCAACCACAAACACTTGGGCTCTGAACTCGTTTAGACACTCAAAGGTCCAGACGTATCATTGCTTCCTTTCGCTAATTCACGTCAGAGCTCAACACCGAAATTGCTAACGTCCAGCGACTGCTCCTACACTAATGGTGCCAGCCCTGAAAGCTCTTGCTGGTCCTCATCTCCCACTGGTAACCTCTCAAACGAACCACAAACACTTG
Source organism: Gavia stellata (assembly GCF_030936135.1). Lineage (NCBI taxonomy): Eukaryota > Metazoa > Chordata > Aves > Gaviiformes > Gaviidae > Gavia > Gavia stellata. The sequence continues at coordinate 5,796 of NW_026776521.1, forward strand.
GCCTCTGAACTTGTTTACCCTACTAAAACTTCCAACGTACACAGCCTCTCCTGCTCAACCTGGCCAGAGATCAACACCGAAATTGCTAACGTCCAGGGATTGCTCCTACACTAAAGGTGCCAGCCCTGAAAGCTCTTGCTGGTCCTCATCTCCCACTGGTAACCTCTAAAACGAACCACAAACACTTGGGCTCTCAACTTGTTTAAACACTCAAAGGTCCAGACGTAACATCGCTTCCTTTCGCTAATTCACGTCAGAGCTCAACACCGAAATTGCGAACGTCCAGCGATTGATCCTACACTAAAGGTGCCAGCCCTGAAAGCTCTTGCTGGTCCTCATCTCCCACTGGTAACCTCTAAAACCAACCACAAACACTTGGGCTCTGAACTCGTTTAGACACTCAAAGGTCCAGACGTATCATTGCTTCCTTTCGCTAATTCACGTCAGAGCTCAACACCGAAATTGCTAAGGTCCAGCGACTGCTCCTACACTAATGGTGCCAGCCCTGAAAGCTCTTGCTGGTCCTCATCTCCCACTGGTAACCTCTCAAACGAACCACAAACACTTGGCCTCTGAACTTGTTTACCCTACTAAAACTTCCAACGTACACAGCCTCTCCTGCTCAACCTGGCCAGAGATCAACACCGAAATTACAAACGTCCAGCGATTGCTCCTACACTAAAGGTGCCAGCCCTGAAAGCTCTTGCTGGTCCTCATCTCCCACTGGTAACCTCTCAAACGAACCACAAACACTTGGGTTCTCAACTTGTTTAGACACTCAAAGGTCCAGACGTATCATCGCTTCCTTTCGCTAATTCACGTCAGAGCTCAACACCGAAATTGCGAACGTCCAGCGATTGCTCCTACACTAATGGTGCCAGCCCTGAAAGCTCTTGCTGGTCCTCATCTCCCACTGGTAACCTCTCAAACGAACCACAAACACTTGGGCTCTGAACTTGTTTAGGCTACTAAAACTTCCAACGTACACAGCCTCTCCTGCTCAACCTGGCCAAAGCTCACACCGAAATTGCGAACGTCCAGCGATTGCTCCTACACTAAAGGTGCCAGCCCTGAAAGCTCTTGCTGGTCCTCATCTCCCACTGGTAACCTCTAAAACCAACCACAAACACTTGGGCTCTGAACTTGCTTAGACACTCAAAGGTCCAGACAAATCATCGCTTCCTTTCGCTAATTCACGTCGGAGCTCAACACCGAAATTGCGAACGTCCAGCGATTGCTCCTACACTAAAGGTGCCAGCCCTGAAAGCTCTTGCTGGTCCTCATCTCCCACTGCTAACCTCTAAAACGAACCACAAACACTTGGGCTCTGAACTTGTTTAGGCTACTAAAACTTCCAACGTACACAGCCTCTCCTGCTCAATCTGGCCAGAGCTCAACACCGAAATTGCGAACGTCCAGCGATTGCTCCTACACTAAAGGTGCCAGCCCTGAAAGCTCTTGCTGGTCCTCATCTCCCACTGGTAACCTCTCAAACGAACCACAAACACTTGGGCTCTGAACTTGTTTAGACACTCAAAGGTCCAGACATATCATCGCTTCCTGTTGCTAATTCACCTCAGAGCTCAACACCTTAATTGCGAACGTCCACTGATTGCTCCTACACTAAAGGGGCCAGCCCTGAAAACTGTTGCTGGTCCTCATCTCCTACTGCTAACCTCTAAAACGACCTCAAGCACTTGGGCTCTGAACTTCTTTAGATACGCAAAGGTCCAGACGTACGATCACTTCCTCTCGCTAATTCACGTCAGAGCTCAACACCGATATTGCGAACGTCCACCGATTATTGCTACACTCAAGGTGCCAGCCGTGAAAGCTCTTGCTGGTCCTCATCTACCACTGGTATCCTCTCAAATGAACCACAAACACTTGGGCTCTCAACTTGTTTAGACACTCAAAGGTCCAGATGTATCTTCGCTTCCTCTCGCTAATTCACGTCAGAGCTCAACACCGATATTGCGAACGTCCAGCGATTGCTCATACACTAAAGGTGCCAGCCCTGAAAGCTCTTCCTGATCCTCATCTCCCACTGGTAACCTCTAAAACGAACCACAAACACTTGGGCTCTGAACTTGTTTAGCCTACTAAAACTTCCAACGTACACAGCCTCTCCTGCTCAATCTGCCCAAAATTTAACACCGAAATTGCAAACGTCCAGCGATTGCTCCTACCCTAAAGGTGCCAGCACTGAAAGCTGTTGCTGGTCCTCGTGTCCCACTGGTAACCTCTAAAACGAACCACAAACACTTGGGCTCTGAACTTGTTTAGCCTACTAAAACTTCCAACGTACACAGCCTCTCCTGCTCAATCAAGCTAGAGCTCAACACCGACATTGCGAACGTCCAGCGATTGCTCCTACTCTAAAGGTGCCAGCCCTGAAAGCTCTTGCTGGTCCTCATCTCCCACTGGTAACCTCTCAAACGAACCACAAACACTTGGCCTCTGAACTTGTTTAGACACTCAAAAGGTCCAGACGTATCATTGCTTCCTTTCGCTAATTCACGTCAGAGCTCAACACCGAAATTGCGAACGTCCAGCGATTGCTCCTACACTAAAGGTGCCAGCCCTGAAAGCTCTTGCTGGTCCTCATCTCCCACTGGTAACCTCTCAAACGAACCACAAACACTTGGGCTCTGAACTTGTTTAGCCTACTAAAACTTCCAACGTACACAGCCTCTCCTGCTCAATCTGGCCAGAGCTCAACACCGAAATTGCGAACATCCAGCGATTGCTCCTACACTAAAGGTGCCAGCCCTGAAAGCTCTTGCTGGTCCTCATCTCCCACTGGTAACCTCTCAAACGAACCACAAACACTTGGCCTCTGAACTTGTTTAGCCTACTAAAACTTCCAACGTACACAGCCTCTCCTGCTCAATCTGGCCAGAGCTCAACACCGAAATTGCGAACGTCCAGCGATTGCTCCTACACTAAAGGTGCCAGCCCTGAAAGCTCTTGCTGGTCCTCATCTCCCACTGGTAACCTCTAAAACGAACCTTAAGAACTTGGGCTCTGAACTTCTTTAGATACGCAAAGGTCCAGACATATCATCGCTTCCTCTCGCTAATTCACCTCAGAGCTCAACACCTTAATTGCGAACGTCCACCGATTACTCGTACACTAAAGGTGCCAGCCCTGAAAGCTCTTGCTGGTCCTCATCTCCCACTGGTATCCTCTCAAACGAACCTCAAACACTTGGGCTCTCAACTTGTTTAGACACTCAAAGGTCCAGATGTATCATCGCTTCCTCTCACTAATTCACGTCAGAGCTCAACACCGATATTGCGAACGTCCACCGATTACTCGTACACTAAAGGTGCCAGCCCTGAAAGCTCTTGCTGGTCCTCATCTCCCACTGGTATCCTCTCAAACGAACCACAAACACTTGGGCTCTCAAATTGTTTAGACACTCAAAGGTCCAGACGTATCATCGCTTCCTTTCGCTAATTCACGTCGGAGCTCAACACCGAAATTGCGAACGTCCAGCGATTGCTCCTACACTAAAGGTGCCAGCCCTGAAAGCTCTTGCTGGTCCTCATCTCCCACTGGTAACCTCTAAAACGAACCACAAACACTTGGGCTCTGAACTTGTTTAGCCCACTAAAACTTCCAACGTACACAGACTCTCCTGCTCAACCTGGCCAAAGCTCACACCGAAATTGCAAACGTCCAGCGATTGCTCCTACCCTAAAGGTGCCAGCCCTGAAAGCTCTTGCTGGTCCTCATCTCCCACTGGTAACCTCTCAAACGAACCTCAAGAACTTGGGCTCTGAACTTCTTTAGATACGCAAAGGTCCAGACGTATCATCGCTTCCTCTTGCTAATTGACCTCAGAGCTCAACACCTTAATTGCGAACGTCCAACGATTGCTCCTACACTAAAGGTGCCAACCCTGAAAGCTCTTGCTGGTCCTCATCTCCTACTGCTAACCGCTAAAACGAACCTCAAGCACTTGGGCTCTGAACTTCTTTAGATACGCAAAGGTCCGGACGTACGATCACTTCCTCTCGCTATTTCACGTCAGAGCTCAACACCGATATTGCGAACGTCCACCGATTACTCGTACACTAAAGGTGCCAGCCCTGAAAGCTCTTGCTGGTCCTCATCTCCCACTGGTATCCTCTCAAACGATCCACAAACACTTGGGCTCTAAACTTGTTTAGACACTCAAAGGTCCAGATGTATCATCGCTTCCTCTCACTAATTCACGTCAGAGCTCAACATCGATATTGCGAACGTCCAACGATTACTCGTACACTAAAGGTGCCAACCCTGAAAGCTCTTGCTGGTCCTCATCTCCCACTGGTAACCTCTCAAACGAACCACAAACACTTGGGCTCTAAACTGGTTTAGACACGCAAAGGTCCAGATGTATCATCGCTTCCTCTCGCTAATTCACGTCTGAGCTCAACACCGAAATTGCGAACGTCCAGCGATTGCTCCTACACTAAAGGTGCCAGCCCTGAAAGCTCTTGCTGGTCCTCATCTCCCACTGGTAACCTCTAAAACCAACCACAAACACTTGGGCTCTGAACTTGTTTAGACACTCAAAGGTCCAGACGTATCATCGCTTCCTTTCGCTAATTCACGTCGGAGCTCAACACCGAAATTGCGAACGTCCAGCGATTGCTCCTACACTAATGGTGCCAGCCCTGAAAGCTCTTGCTGGTCCTCATCTCCCACTGGTAACCTCTAAAAGGAAGCACAAACACTTGGGCTCTGAACTTGTTTATCCTATTAAAACTTCCAACGTACACAGCCTCTCCTGCTCAACCTGCCCAAAGCCCACACCGAAATTGCGAACGTCCAGCGATTGCTCCTACACTAAAGGTGCCAGCCCTGAAAGCTCTTGCTGGTCCTCATCTCTCACTGGTAACCTCTAAAACGAACCTCAAGAACTTGGGCTCTGAACTTGTTTAGGTATGCAAAGGTCCAGACATATCATCGCTTCCTCTTGCTAATTGACCTCAGAGCTCAACACCTTAATTGCGAACGTCCACCGATTGCTCCTACACTAAAGGGGCCAGCCCTGAAAGCTCTTGCTGGTCCTCATCTCCTACTGCTATCCTCTAAAACGAACCTCAAGCACTTGGGCTCTGAACTTCTTTAGATACGCAAACGTCCAGACGTACGATCACTTCCTCTCGCTATTTCACATCAGAGCTGAACACCGATATTGGGAACGTCCACCGATTACTCGTACACTAAAGGTGCCAGCCCTGAAAGCTCTTGCTGGTCCTCATCTCCCACTGGTATCCTCTCAAACGAACCACAAACACTTGGGCTCTAAACTTGTTTAGACACTCAAAGGTCCAGATGTATCTTCGCTTCCTCTCTCTAATTCATGTCAGAACTCAACACCGAAATTGCGAACGTCCAGCGATTGCTCCTACACTAAAGGTGCCAGCCCTGAAAGCTCTTCCTGATACTCATCTCCCACTGGTAACCTCTCAAACGAACCACAAACACTTGGGCTCTGAACTTGTTTAGCCTACTAAAACTTCCAACGTACACAGCCTCTCCTGCTCAATCTGGCCAAAATTTAACACCGAAATTGCAAACATCCAGCGATTGCTCCTACCGTAAAGGTGCCAGCACTGAAAGCTGTTGCTGGTCCTCATCTCCCACTGGTAACCTCTAAAACGAACCACAAACACTTGGGCTCTGAACTTGTTTAGACACTCAAAGGTCCAGACGTATCATCGCTTCCTTTCGCTAATTCACGTCAGAGCGCAACACCGAAATTGCGAACGTCCAGCGATTGCTCCTACACTAAAGGTGCCAGCCCTGAAAGCTCTTGCTGGTCCTCATCTCCCACTGGTAACCTCTCAAACGAACCAGAAACACTTGGGCTCTGAACTTGTTTAGACACTCAAAGGTCCAGACGTATCATCGCTTCCTTTCGCTAATTCACGTCGGAGCTCAACACCGAAATTGCGAACGTCCAGCGATTGCTCCTACTCTAAAGGTGCCAGCCCTGAAAGCTCTTGCTGGTCCTCATCTCCCACTGGTAACCTCTAAAACCAACCACAAACACTTGGGCTCTGAACTTGTTTAGCCCACTAAAACTTCCAACGTACACAGACTCTCCTGCTCAACCTGGCCAAAGCTCACACCGAAATTGCAAACGTCCAGCGATTGCTCCTACCCTAAAGGTGCCAGCCCTGAAAGCTCTTGCTGGTCCTCATCTCCCACTGGTAACCTCTCAAACGAACCTCAAGAACTTGGGCTCTGAACTTCTTTAGATACGCAAAGGTCCAGACGTATCATCGCTTCCTCTTGCTAATTGACCTCAGAGCTCAACACCTTAATTGCGAACGTCCAACGATTGCTCCTACACTAAAGGTGCCAACCCTGAAAGCTCTTGCTGGTCCTCATCTCCTACTGCTAACCGCTAAAACGAACCTCAAGCACTTGGGCTCTGAACTTCTTTAGATACGCAAAGGTCCGGACGTACGATCACTTCCTCTCGCTATTTCACGTCAGAGCTTAACACCGATATTGCGAACGTCCACCGATTACTCGTACACTAAAGGTGCCAGCCCTGAAAGCTCTTGCTGGTCCTCATCTCCCACTGGTATCCTCTCAAACGATCCACAAACACTTGGGCTCTAAACTTGTTTAGACACTCAAAGGTCCAGATGTATCATCGCTTCCTCTCACTAATTCACGTCAGAGCTCAACATCGATATTGCGAACGTCCAACGATTACTCGTACACTAAAGCTGCCAACCCTGAAAGCTCTTGCTGGTCCTCATCTCCCACTGGTAACCTCTAAAACGAACCACAAACACTTGGGCTCTAAACTGGTTTAGACACGCAAAGGTCCAGATGTATCATCGCTTCCTCTCGCTAATTCACGTCTGAGCTCAACACCGAAATTGCGAACGTCCAGCGATTGCTCCTACACTAAAGGTGCCAGCCCTGAAAGCTCTTGCTGGTCCTCATCTCCCACTGGTAACCTCTAAAACCAACCACAAACACTTGGGCTCTGAACTTGTTTAGACACTCAAAGGTCCAGACGTATCATCGCTTCCTTTCGCTAATTCACGTCGGAGCTCAACACCGAAATTGCGAACGTCCAGCGATTGCTCCTACACTAATGGTGCCAGCCCTGAAAGCTCTTGCTGGTCCTCATCTCCCACTGGTAACCTCTAAAAGGAAGCACAAACACTTGGGCTCTGAACTTGTTTATCCTATTAAAACTTCCAACGTACACAGCCTCTCCTGCTCAACCTGCCCAAAGCCCACACCGAAATTGCGAACGTCCAGCGATTGCTCCTACACTAAAGGTGCCAGCCCTGAAAGCTCTTGCTGGTCCTCATCTCTCACTGGTAACCTCTAAAACGAACCTCAAGAACTTGGGCTCTGAACTTGTTTAGGTATGCAAAGGTCCAGACATATCATCGCTTCCTCTTGCTAATTGACCTCAGAGCTCAACACCTTAATTGCGAACGTCCACCGATTGCTCCTACACTAAAGGGGCCAGCCCTGAAAGCTCTTGCTGGTCCTCATCTCCTACTGCTATCCTCTAAAACGAACCTCAAGCACTTGGGCTCTGAACTTCTTTAGATACGCAAACGTCCAGACGTACGATCACTTCCTCTCGCTATTTCACATCAGAGCTGAACACCGATATTGGGAACGTCCACCGATTACTCGTACACTAAAGGTGCCAGCCCTGAAAGCTCTTGCTGGTCCTCATCTCCCACTGGTATCCTCTCAAACGAACCACAAACACTTGGGCTCTAAACTTGTTTAGACACTCAAAGGTCCAGATGTATCTTCGCTTCCTCTCTCTAATTCATGTCAGAACTCAACACCGAAATTGCGAACGTCCAGCGATTGCTCCTACACTAAAGGTGCCAGCCCTGAAAGCTCTTCCTGATACTCATCTCCCACTGGTAACCTCTCAAACGAACCACAAACACTTGGGCTCTGAACTTGTTTAGCCTACTAAAACTTCCAACGTACACAGCCTCTCCTGCTCAATCTGGCCAAAATTTAACACCGAAATTGCAAACATCCAGCGATTGCTCCTACCGTAAAGGTGCCAGCACTGAAAGCTGTTGCTGGTCCTCATCTCCCACTGGTAACCTCTAAAACGAACCACAAACACTTGGGCTCTGAACTTGTTTAGACACTCAAAGGTCCAGACGTATCATCGCTTCCTTTCGCTAATTCACGTCAGAGCGCAACACCGAAATTGCGAACGTCCAGCGATTGCTCCTACACTAAAGGTGCCAGCCCTGAAAGCTCTTGCTGGTCCTCATCTCCCACTGGTAACCTCTCAAACGAACCAGAAACACTTGGGCTCTGAACTTGTTTAGACACTCAAAGGTCCAGACGTATCATCGCTTCCTTTCGCTAATTCACGTCGGAGCTCAACACCGAAATTGCGAACGTCCAGCGATTGCTCCTACTCTAAAGGTGCCAGCCCTGAAAGCTCTTGCTGGTCCTCATCTCCCACTGGTAACCTCTAAAACCAACCACAAACACTTGGGCTCTGAACTTGTTTAGCCCACTAAAACTTCCAACGTACACAGACTCTCCTGCTCAACCTGGCCAAAGCTCACACCGAAATTGCAAACGTCCAGCGATTGCTCCTACCCTAAAGGTGCCAGCCCTGAAAGCTCTTGCTGGTCCTCATCTCCCACTGGTAACCTCTCAAACGAACCTCAAGAACTTGGGCTCTGAACTTCTTTAGATACGCAAAGGTCCAGACGTATCATCGCTTCCTCTTGCTAATTGACCTCAGAGCTCAACACCTTAATTGCGAACGTCCAACGATTGCTCCTACACTAAAGGTGCCAACCCTGAAAGCTCTTGCTGGTCCTCATCTCCTACTGCTAACCGCTAAAACGAACCTCAAGCACTTGGGCTCTGAACTTCTTTAGATACGCAAAGGTCCGGACGTACGATCACTTCCTCTCGCTATTTCACGTCAGAGCTTAACACCGATATTGCGAACGTCCACCGATTACTCGTACACTAAAGGTGCCAGCCCTGAAAGCTCTTGCTGGTCCTCATCTCCCACTGGTATCCTCTCAAACGATCCACAAACACTTGGGCTCTAAACTTGTTTAGACACTCAAAGGTCCAGATGTATCATCGCTTCCTCTCACTAATTCACGTCAGAGCTCAACATCGATATTGCGAACGTCCAACGATTACTCGTACACTAAAGCTGCCAACCCTGAAAGCTCTTGCTGGTCCTCATCTCCCACTGGTAACCTCTAAAACGAACCACAAACACTTGGGCTCTAAACTGGTTTAGACACGCAAAGGTCCAGATGTATCATCGCTTCCTCTCGCTAATTCACGTCTGAGCTCAACACCGAAATTGCGAACGTCCAGCGATTGCTCCTACACTAAAGGTGCCAGCCCTGAAAGCTCTTGCTGGTCCTCATCTCCCACTGGTAACCTCTAAAACCAACCACAAACACTTGGGCTCTGAACTTGTTTAGACACTCAAAGGTCCAGACGTATCATCGCTTCCTTTCGCTAATTCACGTCGGAGCTCAACACCGAAATTGCGAACGTCCAGCGATTGCTCCTACACTAATGGTGCCAGCCCTGAAAGCTCTTGCTGGTCCTCATCTCCCACTGGTAACCTCTAAAAGGAAGCACAAACACTTGGGCTCTGAACTTGTTTATCCTATTAAAACTTCCAACGTACACAGCCTCTCCTGCTCAACCTGGCCAGAGCCCACACCGAAATTGCCAACGTCCAGCGATTGCTCCTACACTAAAGGTGCCAGCCCTGAAAGCTCTTGCTGGTCCTCATCTCCCACTGGTAACCTCTCAAACGAACCACAAACACTTGGGCTCTGAACTTGTTTAGACACTCAAAGGTCAGACCTATCATCGCTTCCTTTCGCTAATTCACGTCAGAGCTCAACACCTTAATTGCGAACGTCCACCGATTGCTCCTACACTAAAGGGGCCAGCCCTGAAAGCTCTTGCTGGTCCTCATCTCCTACTGCTAACCTCTAAAACGAACCTCAAGCACTTGGGCTCTGAACTTCTTTAGATACGCAAAGGTCCAGACGTACGATCACTTCCTCTCGCTATTTCACATCAGAGCTCAACACCGATATTGGGAACGTCCACCGATTACTCGTACACTAAAGGTGCCAGCCCTGAAAGCTCTTGCTGGTCCTCATCTCCCACTGGTATCCTCTCAAACGAACCACAAACACTTGGGCTCTAAACTTGTTTAGACACTCAAAGGTCCAGATGTATCTTCGCTTCCTCTCTCTAATTCATGTCAGAACTCAACACCGAAATTGCGAACGTCCAGCGATTGCTCCTACACTAAAGGTGCCAGCCCTGAAAGCTCTTCCTGATACTCATCTCCCACTGGTAACCTCTCAAACGAACCACAAACACTTGGGCTCTGAACTTGTTTAGCCTACTAAAACTTCCAACGTACACAGCCTCTCCTGCTCAATCTGGCCAAAATTTAACACCGAAATTGCAAACATCCAGCGATTGCTCCTACCGTAAAGGTGCCAGCACTGAAAGCTGTTGCTGGTCCTCATCTCCCACTGGTAACCTCTAAAACGAACCACAAACACTTGGGCTCTGAACTTGTTTAGACACTCAAAGGTCCAGACGTATCATCGCTTCCTTTCGCTAATTCACGTCAGAGCGCAACACCGAAATTGCGAACGTCCAGCGATTGCTCCTACACTAAAGGTGCCAGCCCTGAAAGCTCTTGCTGGTCCTCATCTCCCACTGGTAACCTCTCAAACGAACCAGAAACACTTGGGCTCTGAACTTGTTTAGACACTCAAAGTTCCAGACGTATCATCGCTTCCTTTCGCTAATTCACGTCGGAGCTCAACACCGAAATTGCGAACGTCCAGCGATTGCTCCTACTCTAAAGGTGCCAGCACTGAAAGCTCTTGCTGGTCCTCATCTCCCACTGGTAACCTCTAAAACCAACCACAAACACTTGGGCTCTGAACTTGTTTAGCCCACTAAAACTTCCAACGTACACAGACTCTCCTGCTCAACCTGGCCAAAGCTCACACCGAAATTGCAAACGTCCAGCGATTGCTCCTACCCTAAAGGTGCCAGCCCTGAAAGCTCTTGCTGGTCCTTATCTCCCACTGGTAACCTCTCAAACGAACCTCAAGAACTTGGTCTCTGAACTTCTTTAGATACGCAAAGGTCCAGACGTATCATCGCTTCCTCTTGCTAATTGACCTCAGAGCTCAACACCTTAATTGCGAACGTCCAACGATTGCTCCTACACTAAAGGTGCCAACCCTGAAAGCTCTTGCTGGTCCTCATCTCCTACTGCTAACCGCTAAAACGAACCTCAAGCACTTGGGCTCTGAACTTCTTTAGATACGCAAAGGTCCGGACGTACGATCACTTCCTCTCGCTATTTCACGTCAGAGCTTAACACCGATATTGCGAACGTCCACCGATTACTCGTACACTAAAGGTGCCAGCCCTGAAAGCTCTTGCTGGTCCTCATCTCCCACTGGTATCCTCTCAAACGATCCACAAACACTTGGGCTCTAAACTTGTTTAGACACTCAAAGTCCAGATGTATCATCGCTTCCTCTCACTAATTCACGTCAGAGCTCAACATCGATATTGCGAACGTCCAACGATTACTCGTACACTAAAGCTGCCAACCCTGAAAGCTCTTGCTGGTCCTCATCTCCCACTGGTAACCTCTAAAACGAACCACAAACACTTGGGCTCTAAACTGGTTTAGACACGCAAAGGTCCAGATGTATCATCGCTTCCTCTCGCTAATTCACGTCTGAGCTCAACACCGAAATTGCGAACGTCCAGCGATTGCTCCTACACTAAAGGTGCCAGCCCTGAAAGCTCTTGCTGGTCCTCATCTCCCACTGGTAACCTCTAAAACCAACCACAAACACTTGGGCTCTGAACTTGTTTAGACACTCAAAGGTCCAGACGTATCATCGCTTCCTTTCGCTAATTCACGTCGGAGCTCAACACCGAAATTGCGAACGTCCAGCGATTGCTCCTACACTAATGGTGCCAGCCCTGAAAGCTCTTGCTGGTCCTCATCTCCCACTGGTAACCTCTAAAAGGAAGCACAAACACTTGGGCTCTGAACTTGTTTATCCTATTAAAACTTCCAACGTACACAGCCTCTCCTGCTCAACCTGCCCAAAGCCCACACCGAAATTGCGAACGTCCAGCGATTGCTCCTACACTAAAGGTGCCAGCCCTGAAAGCTCTTGCTGGTCCTCATCTCCCACTGGTAACCTCTAAAACGAACCACAAACACTTGGGCTCTGAACTTGTTTAGACACTCAAAGGTCCAGACCTATCATCGCTTCCTTTCGCTAATTCACGTCAGAGCTCAACACCTTAATTGCGAACGTCCACCGATTGCTCCTACACTAAAGGGGCCAGCCCTGAAAGCTCTTGCTGGTCCTCATCTCCTACTGCTAACCTCTAAAACGAACCTCAAGCACTTGGGCTCTGAACTTCTTTAGATACGAAAAGGTCCAGACGTACGATCACTTCCTCTCGCTATTTCACATCAGAGCTCAACACCGATATTGGAACGTCCACCGATTACTCGTACACTAAAGGTGCCAGCCCTGAAAGCTCTTGCTGGTCCTCATCTCCCACTGGTATCCTCTCAAACGAACCACAAACACTTGGGCTCTAAACTTGTTTAGACACTCAAAGGTCCAGATGTATCTTCGCTTCCTCTCTCTAATTCATGTCAGAACTCAACACCGAAATTGCGAACGTCCAGCGATTGCTCCTACACTAAAGGTGCCAGCCCTGAAAGCTCTTCCTAATACTCATCTCCCACTGGTAACCTCTCAAACGAACCACAAACACTTGGGCTCTGAACTTGTTTAGCCTACTAAAACTTCCAACGTACACAGCCTCTCCTGCTCAATCTGGCCAAAATTTAACACCGAAATTGCAAACATCCAGCGATTGCTCCTACCCTAAAGGTGCCAGCACTGAAAGCTGTTGCTGGTCCTCATCTCCCACTGGTAACCTCTAAAACGAACCACAAACACTTGGGCTCTCAAACTTGTTTAGACACGCAAAGGTCCAGACGTATCATCGCTTCCTTTCGCTAATTCACGTCAGAGCTCAACACCGAAATTGCGAACGTCCAGCGATTGCTCCTACACTAAAGGTGCCAGCCCTGAAAGCTCTTGCTGGTCCTCATCTCCCACTGGTAACCTCTAAAACCAACCACAAACACTTGGGCTCTGAACTTGTTTAGACACTCAAAGGTCCAGAAGTATCATCGCTTCCTTAGCTAATTCACGTCGGAGCTCAACACCGAAATTGCGAACGTCCAGCGATTGCTCCTACACTAAAGGTGCCAGCCCTGAAAGCTCTTGCTGGTCCTCATCTCCCACTGGTAACCTCTAAAACGAACCACAAACACTTGGGCTCTGAACTTGTTTAGACACTCAAAGGTCCAGACGTATCATCGCTTCCTTTAGCTAATTCACGTCGGAGCTCAACACCGATATTGCGAACGTCCAGCGATTGCTCCTACACTAAAGGTGCCAGCCCTGAAAGCTGTTGCTGGTCCTCATCTCCCACTGGTAACCTCGAAAACGAACCACAAACACTTGGCCTCTGAACTTGTTTAGGCGCTCAAAGGTCCAGACGTATCATTCCTTCCTTTCGCTAATTCACGTCAGAGCTCAACACCGAAATTGCGAACGTCCAGCGACTGCTCCTACACTAAAGGTGCCAGCCCTGAAAGCTCTTGCTGGTCCTCATCTCCCACTGGTAACCTCTAGAACGAACCACAAACACTTGGGCTCTGAACTTGTTTAGCCTACTAAAACTTCCAACGTACACAGCCTCTCCTGCTCAGTCTGGCCAGAGCTCACACCGAAATTGCGAACGTCCAGCGATTGCTCCTACACTAAAGGTGCCAGCCCTGAAAGCTCTTGCTGGTCCTCATCTCCCACTGGTAACCTCTCAAACGAACCACAAACACTTGGGCTCTGAACTTGTTTAGCCTACTAAAACTTCCAACGTACACAGCCTCTCCTGCTCAACCTGGCCAGAGCTCAACAGCGAAATTGCAAACGTCCAGCGATTGCTCCTACACTAAAGGTGCCAGCCCTGAAAGCTCTTGCTGGTCCTCATCTCCCACTGGTAACCTCTCAAACGAACCACAAACACTTGGGCTCTGAACTTGTTTAGACACTCAAAGGTCCAGACCTATCATCGCTTCCTTTCGCTAATTCACGTCAGAGCTCAACACCGAAATTGCGAACGTCCAGCGATTGATCCTACACTAAAGGTGCCAGCCCTGAAAGCTCTTGCTGGTCCTCATCTCCCACTGGTAACCTCTCAAACGAACCACAAACACTTGGCCTGTGAACTTGTTTAGGCTACTAAAACTTCCAACGTACACAGCCTCTCCTGCTCAACCTGGCCAGAGCTCACACCGAAATTGCGAACGTCCAGCGATTGCTCCTACACTAAAGGTGCCAGCCCTGAAAGCTCTTGCTGGTCCTCATCTCCCACTGGTAACCTCTCAAACGAACCACAAACACTTGGGCTCTGAAATTGTTTAAGCTACTAAAACTTCCAACGTACACAGCCTCTCCTGCTCAACTGGCCAGAGCTCAACACCGAAATTGCGAACGTCCAGCGATTGCTCCTACACTAAACGTGCCAGCCCTGAAAGCTCTTGCTGGTCCTCATCTCCCACTGGTAACCTCTAAAACGAACCTTAAGAACTTGGGCTCTGAACTTCTTTAGATACGCAAAGGTCCAGACGTATCATTGCTTCCTCTTCCCAATTGACCTCAGAGCTCAACACCTTAATTGCGAACGTCCAACGATTGCTCCTACACTAAAGGTGCCAACCCTGAAAGCTCTTGCTAGTCCTCATCTCCTACTGCTAACCGCTAAAACGAACCTCAAGCACTTGGGCTCTGAACTTCTTTAGATACGCAAAGGTCCAGACGTACGATCACTTCCTCTCGCTATTTCACGTCAGAGCTCAACACCGATATTGCTAACGTCCACCGATTACTCGTACACTAAAGGTGCCAGCCCTGAAAGCTGTTGCTGGTCCTCATCTCCCACTGGTAACCTCTCAAACGAACCACAAACACTTGGCCTCTGAACTTGTTTAGCCTACTAAAACTTCCAACGTACACAGCCTCTCCTGCTCAATCTGGCCAGAGCTCAACACCGAAAGTGCGAACGTCCAGCAATGGCTACTACACTAAAGGTGCCAGCCCTGAAAGCTCTTGCTCGTCGTCATCTCCCACTGGTAACCCCTAAAACGAACCTCAAGCACTTGGGCTCTGAACTTCTTTACACACTCAGAAGTCCAGACGTATCATCGCTTCCTCTCGCTAATTGACGTCAGAGCTCAACACCGAAATTGCGAACGTCCAGCGATTGCTCCTACACTAAAGGTGCCAGCCCTGAAAGCTCTTGCTGGTCCTCATCTCCCACTGGTAACCTCTAAAATCAACCACAAACACTTGGGCTCTGAACTTGTTTAGGCACTCAAAGGTCCAGACGTATCATCGCTTCCTCTCGCTAATTCACGTCAGAGCTCAACACCGAAATTCCCAACGTCCACCGTTTGCTCCTACGCTAAAGGTGCCAGCCCTGAAAGCTGTTGCTGGTCCTCATCTCCCACTGGTAACCTCTAAAACGAACCACAAACACTTGGGCTCTGAACTTGTTTAGACACTCTAAGGTCCAGACGTATCATCGCTTCCTCTCACTAATTCACGTCAGAGCTCAACACCGAAATTGAGAACGTCCAGCGATTGCTCCTACAATAAAGGTGCCAGCCCTTGAAAGCTCTTGCTGGTCCTCATCTCCCACTGGTAACCTCTCAAACGAACCACAAACACTTGGGCTCTCAACTTGTTTTGGCTACTAAAACTTCCAACATAGACTCCCTCTCCTGCTCAGTCTGGTCAGTGCTCAACACCGATATTGCAATCGTCCAGCACTTGGTCCTACACTAAAGGTGACAGCCCTGAAACATGTTGCTGGTCCTCATCTCCCACTGGTAACCTCTAAAACGAACCTCAAGCATTTGGGCTCTCAACTTGTTGAGACACTCAAAGGTCCAGACATATCAACGCTTGCACTCACTAATTCAGGTCAGAGCTCAACACCCAAATTGCGAACGTTGAGCGATTGCTCCTACACTAAAGGTGCCAGCCCTGAAAGCTGTTGCTGGTCCTCATCTCCCACTGGTAACCTCTCAAACGAATCACAAAAACTTGGGCTCTCAACTAATTTAGGCTACTAAAACTTCCAACATACACTCCATCTCTTGCTGAGTCTGGCCAGAGCTCAACACCGAAATTGCGAACGTCCAGCGATTGCTCCTACACTAAAGGTGCCAGCCCTGAAAGCTCTTGCTGGTCCTCATCTCCCACTGGTAACCTCTCAAACGAACCACAAACACTTGGGCTCTGAACTTGTTTAGGCTACTAAAATTTCCACCATACAATCCCTCTCCTGCTCAGTCTGGCCAGAGCTCAACACCGAACTTGCGAACGTCCAGATATTAGTCTTACACTTAAGGTGCCAGCCATGAAACCTGTTGCTGGTCCTCATCTCCCTCTGCTAACCTCTCAAACGAACCTCAAACATTTGGGCTCTGAACTTGTTTAGACACTCAAAGGTCCAGACATATCAACGCTTCCTCTCACTAATTCACGTCAGAGCTCAACACCGAAATTGCGAACATCCACCGATTGCTCCTACTCTAAAGGTGCCAGCCCTGAAAGCTCTTGCTGGTCCTCATCTCCCACTGGTAACCTCTCAAACGAACCACAAACACTTCGTCCCTGAACTTGTTTCGACACTCAAAGGTCCAGACGTATCAACGCTTCCTATCACTAATTCACGTCAGAGCTCAACACCGAAATGGAAACGTCCAGCGATTGCTCCTACACTAAAGGTGCCGGCCCTGAAAGCTCTTGCTGGTCCTCATCTCCCACTGGTAACCTCTCAAACGAACCACAAACACTTGGGCTCTGAACTTGTTTAGGCTACTAAAACTTCCAACATACACCCCATCTCTTGCTCAATCTGGCCAGAGCTCAACACCGACCTTGCGAACGTCCACCGATTGCTCCTACACTAAAGCTGCGAGCCCTGAAAGCTGTTGCTGGTCCTCATCTCCCACTGCTGACCTCTAAAAGGAACCTCAAGAACTTGGGCTCTGAACTTGTTTATATACGCAAAGGTCCAGACGTATGATCACTTCCTCTCGCTAATTCACGTCAGAGCGCAACACCGAAATTGCCAACGTCTAGCAATTGCTCCTAGACTAAAGGTGCCAGCCCTGAAAGCTCTTGCTGGTCCTCATCTCCCACTGCTAACCGCTAAAACGAACCTCAAGTATTTGGGCTCTGAACTTGTTTAGACACTCCAAGGTCCAGACGTATCATCGCTTCCTCTCACTAATTTATGTCACAGCTCTGCACCGAACTTGCGCATGTCCACCGATTGCTCCTACACTAAAGGTGCCAGCCCTGAAAGCTCTTGCTGGTCCTCATCTCCACTGGTAACCTCTAAAACGAACCACAGACACTTGGCTCTCAAGTTGTTTAGACTACTAAAACTTCCAACGTACACAGACTCCCCTGCTCAATCTGGCCAGAGCTCAACACCGATATTGCGAACATCCAGCAATTGGTCCTACACTAAAGGTGCCAGCCCTGACAGCTCTTGCTCGTCCTCATCTCCCACTGGTAACCTCTCAAACGAACCACAAACACCTGGGCTCTGAACTTATTTGGACACTCCAAGGTCCAGACGTATCATCACTTCCTCTCTCTAATTCACGTCAGAGCTCAACACTGAACTTGAGAACGTCCACCGATTCCTCCTACACTAAAGGCGCCGGCCCTGAAAGCTCTTGCTGGTCCTCATCTCCCACTGGTTACCTCTAAAACGAACCTCAAGCATTTGGGATCTCAACTTGTTGAGACACTCAAAGGTCCAGACATGTCAACGCTTCCTCTCACTAATTCACGTCAGAGCTCAACACCGAAATTGCAAACGTCGAGCGATTGCTCCTACACTAAAGGTGCAGCCCTGAAAGCTCTTGCTGGTCCTCATCTCCCACTCGTCACCTCCAAAACGAACCGCTAACGCTTGGCCTCTGAACCTATTTAGACTACTAAAACTTCCAACGTACACAGCCTCTCCTGCTCAACCTGGCCAGAGCTCAACAGCGAAATTGCGAACGTCCAGCGATTGCTCCTACACTAAAGGTGCCAGCCCTGAAAGCTCTTGCTGGTCCTCATCTCCCACTGGTAACCTCTAAAACCAACCACAAACACTTGGGCTCTGAACTTGTTTAGACACTCAAAGGTCCAGACCTATCATCGCTTCCTTTCGCTAATTCACGTCAGAGCTCAACACCGAAATTGCGAACGTCCAGCGATTGATCCTACACTAAAGGTGCCAGCCCTGAAAGCTCTTGCTGGTCCTCATCTCCCACTGGTAACCTCTCAAACGAACCACAAACACTTGGGCTCTGCACTTGTTTAGATAAGCAAAGGTCCAGACGTATGATCACTTCCTCTCGCTAATTCACGTCAGAGCTCAACACCGAAATTCCCAACGTCCAGCGATTGCTCCTACACTGAAGGTGCCAGCACTGCAAGCTCTTACTGGTCCCCATCTCCCACTGGTAACCTCTAAAACGAACCACAAACACGTGGGCTCTGAAATTGTTTAGACACTCAAAGGTCCAGATGTATCATGGCTTCCTCTCGCTAATTCACGTCAGAGCTCAACACCGAAATTGCGAACGTCCAGCGACTGCTCCTACACTAAAGGCGCCAGCCCTGAAAGCTCTTGCTGGTCCTCATCTCCCACTGGTAACCTCTAAAACGAACCACAAACACGAAGGCTCTGTACTTGTTTACTCTACTAAAGCTTCCAACGAACACAGACTCCCCTGCTCAATCTGGCCAGAGCTCAACACCGAAATTGCGAACGTCCAGCAAGTGGACCTACACCAAAGGTGACAGCCCTGAAAGCTCTTGCTGGTCCCTCATCTCCCACTGGTAACCTCCCATACGAACCACAAATACTTGGGCTCTGAACTTGTTTAGGACACTCAAAGGTCCAGACGTATCATTGCTTCTTCTCGCTAATTCACGTCAGAGCTCAACACCGAACTTGCGAACGTCCAGCGATTGCTCCTACACTAAAGGTGCCAGCCCTGAAAGCTCTTGCTGGTCCTCATCTCCCACTGGTAACCTCTCAAACGAACCACAAACACTTGGCCTCTGAACTTGTTTAGGCTACTAAACCCTCCAACATACACTCCATCTCCTGGTCAGTCTGGCCGGACCTCAACAGCGAAATTGCGAACATCCACCGATTGCTCCTACACTAAAGGTGCCAGCCCTGAAAGCTCTTGCTCGTCCTCATCTCCCACTGGTAACCTCTCAAACGAACCACAGACACTTGGGCTCTCAAGTTTTTTAGACTACTAAAACTTCCAACGTACACAGCCTCTCCTGCTCAATCTGGCCAGAGCTCAACACCGATATTGCGAACATCCAGCAATTGGTCCTACACTAAAGGTGCCAGCCCTGAAAGCTCTTGGTCGTCCTCATCTCCCACTGCTAACCGCTAAAACCAACCTCAAGCACTTGGGTTCTGATCTTGTTTAGACACTCCAAGGTCCAGACGTATCATGGCTTCCTCTCACTAATTCACGTCAGAGCTCAACACCGAAATTGCGAACGTCCAGCGATTGCTCCTATACTAAAGGTGCCAGCCCTGAAAGCTCTTGCTGGTCCTCATCTCCCACTGGTAACCTCTCAAACGAACCACAAACACTTGGGCTCTGAACTTGTTTAGACACTCAAAGGTCCAGACGTATGGTCACTTCCTCTCGCTAATTCACGTCAGAGCTCAACACCGAAATTCCCAACGTCCAGCGATTGCTCCTACACTGAGGTGCCAGCCCTGAAAGCTCTTGCTGGTCCTCATCTCCCACTGGTAACCTCTCAAACGAACCACAAACACTTGGCCTCTGAACTTGTTTAGACTCTCAAAGGTCCAGACGTATCATGGCTTCCTCTTGCTAATTTTCGTCAGAGCTCAACACTGAACTTGCGAACATCCACCGATTGCTCCTACACTAAAGGTGCCAGCCCTGAAAGCTCTTGCTGGTCCTCATCTCCCACTGGTAACCTCTAAAGACGAACGACAGACACTTGGGCTCTGAACTTGTTTAGACACTCCAAGGTCCAGACATATCTTCGCTTCCTCTCGCTAATTCACGTCAGAGCTCAACACCGAAATTGCGAACATCCAGCAATTGGTCCTACACTAAAGGTGCCAGCCCTGAAAGCTGTTGCTGGTCCTCATCTCCCACTGGTAACCTCTAAAACGAACCACAAACACTTGGGCTCTGAACTTGTTTAGACACTCCAAGGTCCAGACATATCTTCACTTCCTCTCTCTAATTCACGTCAGAGCTCAACACCGAAATTGCGAACGTCAAACGATCACTCCTACACTACAGGTACCGGCCCTGAAAGCTCTTGCTGGTCCTCATCTCCCACTGGTAACCTCTAAAAGGAACCTCCAGCATTTGGGCTCTGAACTTGTTTAGACACTCCAAGGTCCAGACCTATGATCGCTTCCTCTCACTAGTTCACGTCAGAGATCAACACCGAAATTGCGAACTTGCAACGATTGCTCCCACACTAAAGCTGCCAGTCCTGAAAGCTCTTGCTGGTCCTCATCTCCAACTAGTAACCTCTAAAACGAACCACAAACACTTGGGCTCTGAACTTGTTTAGGCTACTAAACCTTCCAACATACACTCCATCTCTTCCTCAGTCTGGCCAGAGCTCAACACCGAAATTGCGAACGTCAAACGATCACTCCTACACTACAGGTACCGGCCCTGAAAGCTCTTCCTGGTCCTCATCTCCCACTGGTAACCTCTAAAACGAACCACAAACACTTGGGCTCTGAACTTGTTTAGACACTCAAAGGTCCAGACGTAGGATCGCTTCCTCTCGCTAATTCACGTCAGTGCTCAACACCGAAATTCCCAACGTCCACCGATTGCTCCTACACTGAAGGTACCAGCCCTCAAAGCTGTTGCTGGTCCTCATCTCCCACTGGTAACCTCTAAAACGAACAACAAACACTTGGGCTCTGAACTTGTTTAGACACTCAAAGGTCCAGACGTATGATCACTTCCTCTCGCTAATTCACGTCAGAGCTCAACACCGAAATTCCCAACGTCCACCGATTGCTCCTACACTGAAGGTGCCAGCACTGTAAGCTCTTACTGGTCCCCATCTCCCACTGGTAACCTCTGAAACGAACCACAAACACTTGGGCTCTGAACTTGTTTACTCTACTAAAACTTCCAACGTACACAGCCTCTCCTGCTCAATCTGGCCAGAGCTCAACACCGAAATTGCGAACGTCCAGCAATTGAACCTACACCAAAGGTGACAGCCCTGAAAGCTCTTGCTGGTCCTTATCTCCCACTGGTAACCACTCAGACAAACTACAAATACTTGGGCTCTAAACTTGTTTAGACACTCAAAGGTCCAGACGTATCATTGCTTCTTCTCGCTAATTCACATCAGAGCTCAACAACGAACTTGCGAACGTCCAGCGATTGCTCCTACACTAAAGCTGCCAGCCCTGAAACCTCTTGGTGGTCCTCATCTCCCACTGCTGACCTCTCAGACGAACCACAAACACTTGGGCTCTGAACTTGTTTAGACACTCCAAGGTCCAGACATATCTTCGCTTCCTCTCGCTAATTCACGTCAGAACTCAACACTGAAATTGCGAACGTCAAACGATCACTCCTACACTACAGGTACCGGCCCTGAAAGCTCTTGCTGGTCCTCATCTCCCACTGGTAACCTCTAAAAGGAACCTCCAGCATTTGGGCTCTGAACTTGTTTAGACACTCCAAGGTCCAGACGTATGATCGCTTCCTCTCACTAATTCACGTCAGAGATCAACACCGAAATTGCGAACTTGCAACGATTGCTCCCACACTAAAACTGCCAGTCCTGAAAGCTCTTGCTGGTCCTCATCTCCAACTAGTAACCGCTAAAACGAACCTCAAGCACTTGGGCTCTGAACTTGTTTAGGCTACTAAACCTTCCAACATACACTGCATATCTTGCTCAATCTGGCCAGAGCTCAACACCGAAATTGCGAACGTCCAGCAATTGCTCCTACACTAATGGTGCCAGCCCTGAAACCTCTTGCTGGTCCTCATCTCCCACTGGTTACCTCTAAAACGAACCACAAATACGTGGGCTCTGAACTTATTTAGACACTGAACGGTCCAGACGTATCATCGCTTCCTCTCGCTAATTCACGTCAGAGCTCAACACCGAACTTGCGAACTTCCAGCGATTGCTCCTACACTAAAGGTGCCAGCCCTGAAAGCTCTTGCTGGTCCTCATCTCCCACTGGTAACCGCTAGAACGAACCTCAAGCACTGGGGCTCTGAAGTTGTTTCGGCTACTAAAACTTCCAACGTACACAGACTCCCCTGCTCAATCTGGCCAGAGCACAACACCGATATTGCGAACGTCCAGCAATTGGTCCTACACTAAAGGTGCCAGCCCTGAAAGCTGTTGCTGGTCCTCATCTCCCACTGGTAACCTCTAAACCGAACCACAAACACTTGGGCTCTGAACTTGTTTAGACACTCAAAGGTCC
Organism: Gavia stellata; assembly: GCF_030936135.1. Classification (NCBI taxonomy): domain Eukaryota; kingdom Metazoa; phylum Chordata; class Aves; order Gaviiformes; family Gaviidae; genus Gavia; species Gavia stellata. The sequence goes on from NW_026776521.1 coordinate 28,536, forward strand.
ACACATATGATCACTTCCTCTTGCTAACTCACGTCAGAGCTCAACACCCAAATTGCGAACATCCAGCGATTGCTCCTACACTAAAGGTGCCAGCCCTGAAAGCTCTTGCTGGTCCTCATCTCCCACTACTAACCTCTAAAACAAGCCACAAACATTTGGCCTCTGAACTTGTTTAGACACTCGAAGGTCCAAACGTATCAGCGCTTCCACTCGCTAATTCACATCAGAGCTCAACACCGAAATTGCGAACGTCCAGCAATTGCTCCTACACTCAAGGTGCCAGCCCTGAAAGCTCTTGCTGGTCCTCATCTCCCACTGGTAACCTCTAAAACGAACCACAAACACTTGGGCTCTAAACTTGATTAGACACTCAAAGGTCCACACATATGATCACTTCCTCTTGCTAACTCACGTCAGAGCTCAACACCAATATAGCGAACGTCCAGCGACTGCTCCTACACTCACGGTGCCAGGCCTGAAGCCTCTTGCTGGTCCTCATCTCCCACTGGTAACCTCCAAAAAGGAACCACAAACACTTGGGCTCTGAACTTGTTTAGACTCTCATAGGTCCAGATGTATCATCGCTTCCTATCGCTAATTCACGTCAGAGCTCAACACCGAAATTTTGAATGTCCAGCGATTGCTCCTACACTACAGGTGCCAGCCCTGAAAGCTCTTGCTGGTCCTCATCTCCCACTGCTAAACTCTCAAACGAACCACAAACACTTGGGCTCTGAACTTATTTAGACACTCAGAGGTCCAGACGTATCAACGCTTCCTCTCACTAATTCACGTCAGAGCTCAACACCGTAATTACGAACGTCCAGCGATTGCTCCTGCTCTAAAGGTGCCAGCCCTGAAAGCTGCTGCTGGTCCTCACCTCCCACTGGTAACCTCTAACAGGAACCACTACCGCTTGGGCTCTGAACGTGCTTAGACACTCAAATGGCCAGATGTATGATCGCTTCCTCTCGCTAATTCAAGTCAGAGATCAACACTGAAATCGCAAACATCCAGGGATTGCTCCTACAATAAAGGTGCCAGGCCTGAAGGTACTTGCTGGTCCTCATCTCCCACTGGTAACCTCTAAAATGAACCATAAACACTTGGGCACTGAACTTGTTTAGGCTACTAAAACTTCCAACATACACTCCATCTCCTGTTCAATCTGGACAGAGCTCAACACCGAACTTCAAACGTCCACCGATTGCTCCTACACTAAAGATGCCAGCCCTGAAAGCTCTTGCTGGTCCTCATCTCCCACTGGTAACCTCTAAGACGAACAACAAAACCTTGGGCTCTGAACTTGTTTAGACACTCAAAGGTCCAGATGTATCATCGCTTCCTCTCACTAATTCACGTCAGAGCTCAACACCGAAATTGCCAACATCCAGCGATTGCTCCTACACTAAAGGTGCCAGCCCTGAAAGCTCTTGCTGGTCCTCATCTCCCACTGGAAACCTTTAAAACGAACCACAAACACTTGGGCTCTCAACTTTTCTAGACACTCTGAGGTCCAGACGTATCATCGCTTCCTCTCACTAATTCACGTCATAGCTCAACATCGATATTGCGAACGTCCAGCGATTGCTCCTACACTAATGGTGCCAGCCCTGAAAGCTCTTGCTGATCCTCATCTCCCACTGCTAACCGCTAAAACGAACCTCAAGCACTTGGGCTCTGAACTTGTTTTGACACTCTAAGATCCAGATGTATCATCGCTTCCTCTCGCTAATTCACGTCAGAGCTCAACACCGATATTGCGAACGTCCACCGATTGCTCCTACACTAAAGGGGCCAGCCCTGAAAGCTCTTGCTGGTCCTCATCTCCCACTGGTAACCTCTCAAACGAACCACAAACACTTGGGCTCTGAACTTGTTTAGCCTACTAAAACTTCCTACGTACACAGCCTCTCCGGCTCAAACTGGCCAGAGCTCAACACCAAAATTCCCAACGTCCAGCGATTGCTCCTACACTCAAGGTGGCAGCCCTGAAAGCTCTTGCTGGTCCTCATCTCCCACTGGTAACCTCTAAAACGAACCACAAAAACTTGGGCTCTAAACTTGATTAGACACTCAAAGGTCCACACATATGATCACTTCCTCTTGCTAACTCACGTCAGAGCTCAACACCAATATAGCGAACGTCCAGCGACTGCTCCTACACTCACGGTGCCAGGCCTGAAGCCTCTTGCTGGTCCTCATCTCCCACTGGTAACCTCCAAAAAGGAACCACAAACACTTGGGCTCTGAACTTGTTTAGACTCTCATAGGTCCAGATGTATCATCGCTTCCTATCGCTAATTCACGTCAGAGCTCAACACCGAAATTTTGAATGTCCAGCGATTGCTCCTACACTAAAGGTGCCAGCCCTGAAAGCTCTTGCTGGTCCTCATCTCCCACTGCTAAACTCTCAAACAAACCACAAACACTTGGGCTCTGAACTTATTTAGACACTCAGAGGTCCAGACGTATCAACGCTTCCTCTCACTAATTCACGTCAGAGCTCAACACCGTAATTACGAACGTCCAGCGATTGCTCCTGCTCTAAAGGTGCCAGCCCTGAAAGCTGCTGCTGGTCCTCACCTCCCACTGGTAACCTCTAAAAGGAACCACTACCGCTTGGGCTCTGAACGTGCTTAGACACTCAAATGGCCAGATGTATGATCGCTTCCTCTCGCTAATTCAAGTCAGAGATCAACACTGAAATCGCAAACATCCAGGGATTGCTCCTACAATAAAGGTGCCAGGCCTGAAGGTACTTGCTGGTCCTCATCTCCCACTGGTAACCTCTAAAATGAACCATAAACACTTGGGCACTGAACTTGTTTAGGCTACTAAAACTTCCAACATACACTCCACCTCCTGCTCAATCTGGACAGAGCTCAACACCGAACTTCAAACGTCCACCGATTGCTCCTACACTAAAGATGCCAGCCCTGAAAGCTCTTGCTGGTCCTCATCTCCCACTGGTAACCTCTAAGACGAACAACAAAACCTTGGGCTCTGAACTTGTTTAGACACTCAAAGGTCCAGACGTATCATCGCTTCCTCTCACTAATTCACGTCAGAGCTCAACACCGAAATTGCCAACATCCAGCGATTGCTCCTACACTAAAGGTGCCAGCCCTGAAAGCTCTTGCTGGTCCTCATCTCCCACTGGAAACCTTTAAAACGAACCACAAACACTTGGGCTCTCAACTTTTCTAGACACTCTGAGGTCCAGACGTATCATCGCTTCCTCTCACTAATTCACGTCATAGCTCAACATCGATATTGCGAACGTCCAGCGATTGCTCCTACACTAATGGTGCCAGCCCTGAAAGCTCTTGCTGATCCTCATCTCCCACTGCTAACCGCTAAAACGAACCTCAAGCACTTGGGCTCTGAACTTGTTTTGACACTCTAAGATCCAGATGTATCATCGCTTCCTCTCGCTAATTCACGTCAGAGCTCAACACCGATATTGCGAACGTCCACCGATTGCTCCTACACTAAAGGGGCCAGCCCTGAAAGCTCTTGCTGGTCCTCATCTCCCACTGGTAACCTCTCAAACGAACCACAAACACTTGGGCTCTGAACTTGTTTAGCCTACTAAAACTTCCTACGTACACAGCCTCTCCGGCTCAAACTGGCCAGAGCTCAACACCAAAATTCCCAACGTCCAGCGATTGCTCCTACACTAAAGGTGCCAGCCCTGAAAGCTCTTGCTGGTCCTCATCTCCCTCTGCTAACCTCTCAAACGAACCACAAACACTTGCGCTCTGAACTTGTTTAGACACTCAAAGGTCCAGACGTATCATCGCTTCCTGTCGCTAACTCACGTCAGACCTCAACACCAAAATTGCAAACGTCCACCGATTGCTCCGACAATAAAGGTGCCAGCCTTGACAGCTGTTGCTGGTCCTGATCTCCCACTGGTAACCTCTCAAACGAACCACGAACACTTGGGCTCTGAACTTGTTCAGGCTACTAAGACTTCCAACATACACTCCCTCTCCTGCTCAGTCTGGCCAGAGCTCAACACCGAAATTGCCAACGTCCAGTGATTACTCTTAAACTAAAGGTGCCAGCCCTGAAAGCTGTTGCTGGTCCTCACCTCGCACTGGTAACCTCTAAACCGAACCACAAACACTTGGGCTCTCAACTTGTTTCGGCACTCAAAAGGTCCAGACGTATCATTGCTTTCTTCTCACTAATTCACCTCAGAGCTCAACACTGAAATTGCAAACGTCCACCGATTGATTGAGTTGCCACACGATACCTTGCTCTTAGACACCAACCCAGATGACAAGCACCTCACCTTCTCGGACTTCTTGTCAGCATGCTGCTTCGTCCCCCCAAAGCAACATAACGCACCTGCTAAAAACAAACTTATAAAGCACATGCTGAGGTGCTGCCCAAAACCGCAGTCTGCCTGACGTGATTCTCATCTCCCGCTCTTACCTCAGCTGCTCACCCACCCTGCCTCTGCTCTTTACAGGTTGCTACACTGAGGCTCAGGTACCACCCAGAAGACACACAACAAGGGAAAATTCTAACTTAACCAACAATTCAACACCTGAACATTAACTGCTACTTCAGCCCACTAGTCATGGCTCACCTTGTCTGAGTCAGCTCCAGTGCCTATATACACTTGGTCATTGCTTCCCACCTTCAAAACAAAAAAAAACCTAACCAAAACCTATAAAGTAGTCGTACAGCCACCAGTCACATCTTCCCTCTGACACCACACAAACCACCCTCCGACTGTGCTCTGCTCACCTCTCTTCCGTTGCCCGTTTGCACATGGCTCATACCTCTGCACCTGGAAAAGCAATACTGAACCAGTCATGTGGATACTGATCAATAGTTTAACAATTCCAGAGGTCTTGTTTCCATTTGGGAATACCATCTGGAGTCCAACTACAGCCTGCCATTAAAAAAAATGGTCATTCCCTGTGTCTGCATAATGCTATGGAAATGACTCTCCTCACCTGCTGCATATACGGCTACTTGCTCTGAAATGGACTGTACACCCTTTGCCTACAAAGTCTAGGCTTATCAAATTATTAACTGGAGAATCTTCCCGCTATTTTCCTGCTGAGTCTATTACTGCTATGCCCCCAGGCAGAGCAGCTCCAACCCAGACAAAAACCATGCACAGACCAACACTGCACACAAACAAGACAAATGACAGGACCCAGAGACAGAAGAACACTCTCTGTAAGAATGACGACTCCCAGACCAGAGATGCCATTGGGCAAGAAGACCTAAGGGGCCGTGGGCAAGAATCTAGGGCAGTTCCAGAGAAGTCGAATGCCATGCCCCATGACAAGAAGATATGGCTGCAACTGGGATGAAGCACGCGCAAGCTGCCTTGCTTAAAGACCCAAGAATGTAGGGATGGAGGGAAGAAGTCCCAGAAAAGTGATCCATTAAAACAGACCACTCAGCATCAGACATGCTGACGTGGCCTGGAACAATGCCGCAAAAGAGGATGACCAGAAACTTCTGAGACGCAAGTCCTATCCACGCTTTAAGCTTCTAATGCAAGAAAAGAAGCACCCAGTTGGCACTATACCAATGCATACAGGCGTTCAAGGCCCTAGGGATGGCACCCGGGGGACATACTGTCTCCATGTCATCTCTGTGATCAAGGAGCACTTCAGGAAGGTCTACGACACAGAAGACAGACCGCACAAGCTACACCACACAGACACAGGCTGGAACTGCCCTGCCCACACTAGTCTTGTGCTGACAAGTAACCCCCTCCCTTTACCTGCCCAAAGGTGACTCTTCCTGGGCAGCCCTCTCCCCTACACTAACTTCAATACCCTCCCTGCAATTCCCAACCTTGTCCCCTCCAACCAGAGCCCCCTCCTCAGTCCCAGTCCTTCCATTTGGCTTTCAGAGGGCCAGGGCTCTGAATCCAGGCTACACCATAAGCTACATCGGCTAACAGGGATATTTCTGCAGTTGCCACATTCCTCTTCATCTTCACAAAAATAGTGCCAGCAGTAAGCATCATATCCATCAATGCCAACCTCTTCCACAACACCCCCCCCCGTCCTGAAAAGGAAGGTAGCCTTCTGTTACCCTGCACCGTGCCAATTCCAAAGTTGGACGCTGTGGCCATCATTGCTTCTGGCATCTAGTCTACCAAGAGACTGAAAACTATTGCTGTGCTTGGGAGAAGTCACCAGCCCCATGCTCCTCCTTGCTACTGTCCCAGCTCACCGCAAATCCAATGCAAAATGCTGCCTGAATGGCACCTGCAAAACCAAGGAGAAACACCTAACCGAGTTGCCACGTGATTAACTACTCTTAGGTGCAGACCCAGCTGACAACCACCTCACCTTCTCAGACCACTCATCAGCCTGCAGCTTCACCCCTCCCAGCCTGCTCACAGCACCTGAAGAAACCAAAAGGCACATGCTGAGATACTGCCCAAAACCACAGCCTTCCCATCTTTCATTCCTTTACCTTGGCCGCTCACCCACCCTGCTTCTGCCATTCTGCTTGGGCACCACCCATAAAGCACAAACAAGGGATGCTTCTAACCTCACCAACAATACAACACCTGAAAATTAACTGCTCGTTGACCCACTAGTCATGGCTCACCTTCCCTGAGTCACCTCCAGTGCCAATAGCCCGCTTTGCTCATTGCTTCCACCTTCAAAGTAAAGAAATCCCAAACCTGTAAGCTACTCACTCCTGATGCTTATAATCTGAGGGGCCCGCTACAAGCTGCAAAGGTTGTAGGGACAAGTTAGTACTCTGTGAGCAATTGGGTAGGCAATGAGCTGGCCCATACCCTGAAAGACATTATGAATTGTCACTGCTCCTTTCTTAAGAAATGCTAAAGCTCTATGTACAGATGCATACAAAATGCTCACACCTTAAGCCCTGCTAGATAATCTCACCATCACTCTTATTACCAGAAATTATATCAGCAACATACAGCACAACTAGTTAAAAAAAACAAGGTTGCACCTTCAGTAAAGTCAGGAATTCCAGGAAAATATCAAGCATCTAGAATAAAAAAGCCCTACATACTATTAGATCATTTTGCCAGCTGCAAACACTCAATACAAAATCACTGACCTGAAAAAACCCCCACTACATATAGGTTTACTTTTTATTACATATGCTGCTGAACCTCAACTGGTCCTGAAGCTCTTACCTCAGACAGACACCTCCGCTTCTCTAAACGTCAAAACACCTTTGCCCAAAGAGCTTAGGCAAAAGCAATCAGCTGCAATTAAGCAGCAATCAGCTGAAGGAACAGCAGAGCACCAACACCAGAGAAACCCAGGAGCAGAAGGAGCTCCCTGAGCAGAGGCTGTGGCTCATATACCCCAGGCCTCGCCCACTGCCCTTCCCACAACCACCTGGGGAAGGGGAGGGGTGAATTGCCAGAAGGCATAAAGGCAGCTGGAGGAGCAGCAGGGAGTTTGCTCCTCTGCCTTAGGTTTACAGCATGTAAAGCGCTGAAGAGAGAAAGCAATCCTTACTGGAAATGACAATACCTGCTCTTTTACTACAACTACACCCATTGCATCAGGAATGTGACCGGGTAGGGAGGAAAACTTAATTCTTCAGGGCCGTAGATAGAAAAAGATAGATGTTGCACTAAGCTATGTAAGAAAGTGGTTGATTAAGAGCAATAACTGTATTATTATCAAAAATTATGTGCTTTAGTTTCCTATAAAGAAAATGAAAATGCTATGGAGTAACACTTAATTTCCATCAAGACCATGCGTACCACCTAACTTCTACTGGAACTTCTGGGTAGGACAGAATGACAAAGCAGAACTAGAACCCGTAAGAATCCCTTCTTAAAAACATCTCTGGTTGCAAAGTAAATTATTTAGTGTAAATCGCTGAGTCACCTTGATAGCCTCTCTGACTGACTCCCTTAAGAGAACTAGATGAGTCCCAAAGGGCAGAAAAGACCAAAAAACCATCAAAATACAAGATATGTATCAGACACTATGAAGCAGCCTAACTAGCACCTAAGTAGGTAGAACAAAAATAAATTGCAAAACACAACAAAAAACACCATAGGAGATGTGTTGATAAAAACAGATGAAGGCTATTGCCTCCTCTGAAACACTCGGCCGACGACAGACATCTTTGGGGCACCAGATACCAAAGAGAAACACGCGATAAGATGGGAAATAAAAAGACCGCTCTGGGGCACAAAGATGGCTTCGGAAAAGGTTCTGACAGAACAAGAGGTATCGTCACAGCAATTCAAGAAGTCCCGAAGGGGCCAGAGAGACCAAAGTACTCTTGGGGACACAACGAGCTCAAAAGGGAGTTGAACAAAGTACAGATGTCCTCAGGGGACCGAATGGAGGCGCACCAAATGGATGAGAGGACAGAAAGAACACCTGGAGTAACACGTGCGGACTCAGGAAGCATTCTGAGTGGAAAAGAGGGTGCAAAGCACCCTCCCGAGCTAGAACAGGGCACTAGAGCATAGGGGTTGTCTCGCGAGAAGTCAGCAAAGGGAGCGGAGGAGTCCCGAGGGGGCCTGAGAGACCAAAGAAGCCTCAGAGGTAACAATGAGGAACTCTGAAGGAGATTTCAACAAAGTATGGATGTTGTCAGGGGGCCAGGGGCTGAACAAAGGCATCCTAAATGGCAAAGAGTAAGATAAGAGCACTCTGAAGAGTGCACACAAATAAAACTGAAAGGGAGCTGAAATTGCAAACGTCCATCGTTTACTCCTACTCTAAAGGTGCCAGCCCTGAAAGCTCTTGCTGGTCCTCATCTCCCACTGGTAACCTCTAAAACGAACCACAAACACTTGGGCTCTCAACTTGTTTAGACACTCAGAAGTCCAGACGTATCATCGCTTCCTCTCGCTAATTCACTTCAGAGCTCAACACTGAAATTGCAAACATCCAGCAATTCCACCTACACTGAAGATGCCAGCCCTGAAAGCTCTTGCTGGTCCCCATCTCCCACTGGTAAC